>NC_058164.1:8915841-9111841 GCF_020080835.1 Cotesia glomerata
CGACGGTCCGGTCAAAATCGGTTGATTCGTTCGTGAGTTATCGTCGACGAAAGAAAACCGAAAAAAGTGTTTTTTCAGAATTACTTTGAAATTTTTTGTTTTATCAATATAAACTTGAAGATTTTTCATGAAGCTTAAAAATTTTTTCAAATGTGGTTTTTTTTTAATCACTTTTAAACGGCTTGACCGATCAATTTCAAAAACTAATCAGCTCTTAACATAAAAAAAAACACGTCGATTTAAATTCCTTGTTCAATCGATTTAAACTTCAAAGTTCTTTATAAAACTTCAAAAACTGCGTTAAATGCTACCAACCACGTAAAAATTTGTTCATTGATTCAAAAGTTATTGCGGTTTAAAAATCGAAAAATAGTGTTTTATCCAACTTCTAGCAGATTTTTGAGCTCGAAGAGCTCAAAATTATACGAAAATTATTTTTTTGAGCTCGAAGAGCTTAAAAACGTAATAAATTTAGGTTTGTGCGCTTAAGTATGAAATGAGCAGAAAGTTGCAGGGATGGCCTTTAGGGTCAACCGTTTTCCTAATTTTTTTCCTTAGTTTTTTTAAGATTTCTCAAAATCTACTGATCCGAATCGGTCCAAATTATACTCAAAATCTAAGTTTGGCCAAGTCCTTTCAAATGGCACCAACCGCGATAAAATCGGATGAGCCGTTCAAAAGTTATAAGCGGTTCACATACTTTCACACACACACACACACACCGTGACAACCTCACGGGAGTAGTCAGGGAAGCTTCCTATGACCTTCAAACGTCGAGATCTGATGAAAACTCGATTTTTGCAAAACGGGGTGAAAACAATAACTTCCCGATTTTAAAAATCTTCGATTTTCTTAACGGGAAGTTAAAAATGTTAAATATTTATACACTTTAATTTTCTCGAATTCGCCGATATCATATTGTCAATTTGTCAAAAATTTCGGATGATTAATTAACGTGGAATTCTAGACATTGTATTGTGCATTATACTGATGTTTCATTCGCTACATTGTTTTGCAATATATTCAAACAATGTTACAATACACGTTATCAAACTTCGCGATATTCATGTAATATATTCAACATTCATATTTTTAGCTTTAATTATTGATTAATAGTGATGAATAGAATATTAAAACTTGAAATACTAAAAGAAAATTTAACATCAGCTAATGAGCCGCTCGATTGGAGATATTCTATTCATCTGACGTCTATTGAATTATCGAATGGAAATTTATAGTTGATGCGGATATAAAGAAATAAAAATAAAGATAATATAAAGTTGAATAAGAAAATAACCTGAAGGGATTCTGATTCCCAGGCCAGATCTCCTGTTCGATATCAATTATTTGAAGCATGAAAAATAACGATAAAATTCTTACTCGAGATAAATACGAGGATTATATATATGCATGCGAAATAAGGTGCTTTTATTAGGGTTTTTCAATTTTAGGCGACTTTTTTTTTTCAACGAAAAAACAGGCTGAAAATTTCCGCTTATTCCATCAGACTTTTGACTTGAAGAGCTCAAAAACCTCATAAGTGCAATTTTAAGCGCTTAGATATAGAATAAGCGGAAGTTGCAGGGATGGCCTTTAGGGTCAAATCAGCGTTATGAGACGTGCACTTTTCTGATTTTCCAAACTTATCTTTTCTCTCTGTGTAGAGTAATAAATTGATAATTCCGTGAAACTTTTTAAAAATTTAATTCATTCTACTCGGGTCATGATTTTTTTACAGTAAATGAAATAAAGAAGAAAAAAATTTGATACATGAGTAATTTTTTTTTTTAGCCTTATGAAAATGTAAGCGCATCAGAACCAATTTTACATATAAAAATAATTTTTAAGACAGTAATGAATTAATTTGTATCAGTTTAATACTTGAATAATCAAAATTTTATACATTTAAAAGTTTACGTCTGAATAACAGAATAACTTTAGAACGGCTGTCTTTATGATAAAAGTAGACTTTTTTTGTAGAGCGTTGAATTCTCTACAAGAATATGCTATGGACTTATTTATATGAGGTGCGTATGCCAAGCTAAAAAAATAAACAAAAAAAAGAATTTTTTTTCCAATGTTATTTAAATGGGAAATGAAAAATTAGGGACAAACACCTCTAAATATTAATATTAAGAACTCCGCTTTGAACAGGCTTCTGTTCTCACCTTCATGCAAGTTTTCAGCCTGTTTTTTCGTTGAAAAAAAAAAGTCGCCTAAAATTGAAACACCCTAGCCTTTATACTTCATAAAAGTTGAATGAATTTTAACCGGAAGCATCTTACTTTCTCGGATGTTGTACATAATTCTGAAAATCTAATTCGGCAAAGAAAAAATTTGTCTACAGATATTTTTTTTTATTTTTAAATTAAAATAAAGATGAGGCTAAAATTAATATTAAGTTTTGTGTTAAAAAAATTAATAACTTTTCTTTACATTATTTATTGTAATAATCAAAACTTTTGGGAAGATTTCATAGAAATTTAACTACTACATTGTTTCTTAAGACGCCATTTTTAAATAGTTTTACAATTTCTCAATTTAGCTTGTCAAATTAAATCGAAAAATTTATTTAATTTATTTGTCTTTTTAATTTTTACAGCAATATTCGATTCGAAAACTATTCGCACACCTCTAGTTATCTTTTTAGAAATAGTTAAGTGCTTCGTTAAATTTGAAAAATTCTTGAACAAAAACTTTTTTTTTAGCTTCTTTGTTTTACTTGTCTTCATTTACGAGTGAATTTCTTAAATTAACTCAAGCTGAATATTTCGAAATAACAGTGAAATTTTACAGAGGATATTTTTTTTTAGTTAAGTCGTTATTCTTGCTCTGAAGAAGACAGTTTTCAATGAAATTTTAAATATTAAATAAAGAAATAATTAACAATCGCTAAAAATATCACAAAAACGAGAAAAATGAATCGAAGCATTGAATTTCGCTGAATCAATACTTCGAATGCTGGTTCGAGAAAATGCAAAATTAATGACGTAAGATCACTGATTTTCCATAGCTTACGGGTACTGTAAGACAGTGTGAATAACTTGTTTTATCATCCGTTGCATAATACTATTCTCAGCTCCGATTACACAAAAAAATCAGTACAGTATTCATTAAAAATAAAAGTTAATAAAATATTTATCAATACTAAAATCCGATGAAGTATTTTAAAATCATTATGAACGTCGATAAAGTATATGTTGAATTTTAGTAGGAACACTTGACAGGATGTAATTCATTGTATCTTTTTAAAAATAAGAACTTTTTTATTTATCCGGTATCCCTTATTACTCGTAGCGGTTCTTACGTGTATCGTAGGGATATCGATTTCCAAAGTGGTTACCGCAACGTAGAACCACCACGGAGAAAAACATAAAGTGAAGTGTACGTATATTGAGAGCGATAGAGAATTCTTCACCGGCGAGTAGCTGCACAGTAGTCGTATAAGAGTACGGGAAGGCATTGAGTGTATATACTCAGTACAGAAACAAGTAGAAAAAGTAACCGCGCGGTCGAACGTCGTTGATTAATCGAAGCCACGATGCAACTAGTAACTCTGCGGTCTTACGTCGATCAACCAAACTTACCTCCCGTACTTCCACTAACTCACAAACATTCTTATCGATATCTCAGGCAATTTATTTTATTCAATATACCATTAATATTTTTAATGGATATCGATCCAATAGCAATGACTACTACGAGTTACAGCATACCGGTACCTTAAACCTTGTACATACGATATTAATCTTGAGATAAATTACTTAAGATTGGTCAATATAGCACGTAATCCTCACTCATTGTTCTTACTTATTTCGTACCTCTGCATTCGCTCCGAAGCTGCCAATAATTCTATGATTTTAGGCACGTAAACAATTGAATATTTTGCTGATATTTATATTAATAACTCTTGACAGAGTGGTATTATTAGTATTATTTTCATTAAGAGAATGAAGAAAATGTTTCTTCGGTGTATCCATATGATAAAATAGTTTTTTAAGTTAAATTTCACATAATTAGAAAGGTCTTGACCTGAATTTGCACCTTTTCAAAATTTCATTGGTTTTCAACGATAATTAGTTTATTATGATATTTATGATAAGTTTTGGGAGTAGATCTAAATAAATTCGAATTTTAC
Source organism: Cotesia glomerata (assembly GCF_020080835.1). Taxonomy (NCBI): domain Eukaryota; kingdom Metazoa; phylum Arthropoda; class Insecta; order Hymenoptera; family Braconidae; genus Cotesia; species Cotesia glomerata. The sequence continues at coordinate 8,919,980 of NC_058164.1, forward strand.
GCTGAATAAAATTTCTCAAATATTAATCCATGTAATTACGAGAATAATAAAAATTTTGTAACGGGCATACAATTGTATCTTTATTATATATAAAATGGGTTTCTATACAGGAAAAAAAAAAGAATTTCTTACGCCAAGAAAATTTTGAGGGAGACCTAAGTTATCTTGGAACAAAAATTTTCTTGGCTCAAAATAAGTTAACTTCGTTCAAGAAATTTTTAGTCCACCTTAATATTTGCTTGAGCCAAAAAAATTTACTCTTGAGTCAAGAATTTTTTCTTTCTGTGATAAGTGAAATTTATGGTTGCACCAAAAAGATCCTAACTTGAATTTATGTTTTTTCACGGCTTAATATTTTTTTGCGATAGTCAATTTACCATTTAAATAATTTTAAGAAAATAAAGAAAATTTTGTGAAGGGCAGATTTTTATAGTTAAATTTGATACTGTCAGAAAGGTCTTAAGCTTTTTAAAGATTTAATATATGTTTTGGTGATAAAAAGAGGTTGGCAATGGCCTGGTCGGCTCGGTGCTCTCTTTTCGAAAGAGTGGGACCCGGGTTCGATCCCAGCACGCACCAATATTTTTCAGTGATTATAATTAAAAATATGTGCGTTACGTTACGTTGCCAGCCTCTGGAAGTGGCAGAGATAGCCGGGCGGCACACGTCTGACTTGGGCGATCACACATTTTAAGCAATAACTTGAATGGGTGACCACTCTAGTCAGCGTTGGCTAGCGCGAGGGATCTCTGCACACTAGAAGAGGGGCCTAATGCTCCAGTGGTCGATAAAGAAGAGTTTCTTATCAATCACTGTAGACTTAACCCAGCTTCGACTGTACTAACATGGGTTTTCTCTGTGGTTTTCCCATGTTACTGTTCCAATAGCCGAGTGGTGAAGATCAGGGCAAATGTGGTACAAAAGGCACAAGTCGGTCCACAGCCGCAATAATAAGGCAGAGTTAACTAAGCAGAATGATAAGGCTTAGGGTGTAAAAGGGCGTTATTACGCCTGTACACTAGAAATCCGTATATAAATAAAATATATTTTTTGGTGATGATCAATTTTTTATGTCAAGTTTTTGGAGGAGCATGAACAGTTTGTTGGTTCTATAAGTTTGTCCTGTCACTTTTTCCATAAAATTATAAATAATTGATTTTATCATAGCCATAATATTTTTAAAAGCAAGCTAACGTTATTTTATTGATAATTCATAATTCTCGGCAGTCACAAAATGACTGCACATTGCTACACAGTAAAAAATATTGTGTATTTGCGTCAAAAACGGTCTGTATTGAAAAATTGTGTGTTGATTTTTGTCTGTTAATTTGGCACTTTTTTCGTGTTATCTGAATTTTAACATGAAAATAGTGTAGTTTTCACGATATCAACACTTTTTGTGTGTTACTAGATAAAATGACACAAAATTAGTGTCAAGCGGGAAATATTAACCCTAAGTTTGTGTTGTTGGCGCGTTCTTTCTTCAGTTTACGCACCAAACGCATTGTATTACCGGACAGCTACTTAACCACTCGTGCGTATAAATTAAAGTATTAAATATTGTGAAAAATAGTTTATTTAAATATATTTGATAAAAGTACCAGTTTGTTTTCAATAAAAAAAAGTAAATTTAATATTAATTAAAGTAAGTAAAAGTTTACTGTATTTATAATCATATAAAATGCTCAACTAACCTCACTTTCCTATAATAAATTTGCTAAATAAAATGTTATTCAACGATAAAATTTATAATAGTTATTAAAAATGACAGACTTTGAACAATTTCTATGTTTATTTAACAAATTCATAAAAAAAAAATATCAAAAAATTTATTGATTTTATGTTTTTCTTTTGCAATTTTATTTTATATTTTCTGACACTAGTTTTATTTTTTTTTTCTTTTGTAGATGACTGATAGTTCACAAGGAAATATTATATTTATGTTTTGGTTACGCTACTGAACAAACATGTCAGACATTTATCATCAATGTTTTAGATTTACCATACATCAAAAGCTTGGAATTGCACGAATTGGATGCCGAAAATTCTGTGATAATTACTAATTATTGTTTATAAAAAATAAATTAAGCATTAAGTAAGTTTATGATGAGTAAATCATATATTTAACCCTAGACTGGTCACCATTTTTTTAGTTTCTTGCTCGCACTATAGCGAGTCTCTATAGGTTGAGTAGTTGTTACGCGGCGTCACGCTATACCGGTGACCAGTCTAGGGTTAAGTTGAAGACTGTTGGTACACGGAAAAAACGAGATTTAACTGGTTTCCATGTTGGACGGAACCTAGTTCCATCTATAATGAAAAAAATTTACAAATGGTTACTACTTCAATGTAGACTGTAGTAGGTACAGTTTTCATTTATTTCAGTTCAATCCGAGATGGAGCTCAGAGCCATCTGAGATTTATCTGTCTCAGATGGTTATCAGTACCACGCGCATGCTCGTCAGTCCCATCTTACATAGAAGTGGCGTCCATTTGGAATTTAACTAGAATCTATCTGCAGATAGTACCTATTTTTACAATATCATTTTCAAGTGCATTTTGCAATCAAATATATATGAATAATATGAATGAATAATAAGTATATTATAATGAATAATACACATTATAATTTTATTCCAAATCAAAAAACTAATCCTTAATAAGTTAAAAAAAAAATAAATTTAAAAGAAAAATTTTTAATTTAAAATTAAAAAATTAAAAAAAAAATTTTAATTTCAGTGTGGTACTATTTTTTAAAATAAAATGTTGATGAATACCAATCTTCATTTTGTTTTAAAAAATAGTACTACACTGAAATTAAAATTTTTTTTTTAATTTTTTAATTTTTTAATTTTAAATTAAAAATTTTTCTTTTAAATTTATTTTTTTTTTAACTTATTAAGGATTAGTTTTTTGATTTGGAATAAAATTATAATGTGTATTATTCATTATAATATACTTATTATTCATTCATATTATTCATATATATTTGATTGCAAAATGAACTTGAAAATGATAATGTAAAAATAGGTACTATCTGCAGATAGATTCTAGTTAAATTCCAAATGGACGCCACTTCTATGTAAGATGGGACTGACGAGCATGCGCGCGGTACTGACAACCAGTTGAGACAAATAAATCTCAGATGGCTCTGAGCCCCATCTCGGATTGAACTGAAATAAATGGAAACTCTACCTACTACAGTCTACATAGAAGTAGTAACCATTTGTAAATTTTTTTCACTACAGATGGAACTTGATTCCGTCCAACATGGAAACCAGTTAAATCTCGTTTTTTCCGTGTACTTGACTCAAATTTAAAGAAATGAAATAAACTAATTTTCTTAATAACCATGAAAAATTTATTTATTTTTAAATAATTCCCTAACCTTCATATTCAAACTCAAATAATAAGTGAGTTAACACTTATTTTATGTAAAATCAACACAATTTTAGTGTTAGATACAGTCGACACAAAATTAATTTTAATTTTGACACAATATTTGTGTTAAAAATTCAACACTATTTTTTGTGTTGAAAATTAACACTAAAATTATGTCGACGGATTCTAACACTAGGATTGTATTGATTTTACACAAAATTTTTTACTGTGTAATTATCATTATTTATAAAATAGTAATTAATTAAAATTGACGTCAATTTAAATAGATGAGAGCGATATCTGTGAGGGGAAATCGGCGGCAATACACGACGAGGACTTGTCCCGTTGGTTTGATCTCCCTGGTGACACTTCTACAGCGGCATTGACGGTGATCGGGCAACCTCATCGAAAAGCACACGTCTAGTATATAACGATGAACGTATAGACGCACATAGACCTCAACTGATGTTCACACATTGTGAATAGTAAGCCTGCCCTGCTTGTCTAACTCTCTGTTCCTGTCTCTGGCTACCTAGCTCACAGAGTATGCCGATACTAGACTATGACTAGCAGTTTAGAGAGCTGTGTCAGTGTATAACGATAGTGAACATGTATGGATATAGATATAGATATCAGTATATAAGAGAAGAGGTAAACGCGACGCTCTTCCACGACAAGCTTATCGGGTGTCGCTATCGTCCCATTTACTATCCAAGCATGCAAGAGAATTTATCCCACTCCTACACAGTTAACACTATATACTGGTATTGAGTATGTATATAGCTGGTGATTCAACCGCTATCTCGTTTACGAGCTTGTTCTCTCATATCCGACACACACTACTGCGTGATTGACATCAACTAAGAATTTAATAATCAAACTAGAATAAAAATAATATTTCCTATTGTTATTAAAGTAACACTAGTAATAATAATAATAATAGTCATAATAATAATAATAATAATAATAATAATAATAATAATAATAATGATAATAATGTTGTGAAAATAAATAATAAGTAAAAATTAAAATTTAAAGAATTTAATAAATAAAAATTTAATGTAAAATTTAAAATTAGTCTAACATCAATTTGGATCGGGGATAATGGCTTTGAAATATAGAACTCTTTAATTAGTAAAAACATCGATCTTCGGAAAAAATAGTAAATAATAATAATAATAATAATAATAAGCTTTCAGATCTCTGATAACATGTGAAAACATAAATACACTGAAAAAAAGTATGTCCTATAAGTATAGGATAAATGCTCCAAATATTGGCCAGTTTAGATAAAATGAACATAAATACATTATTTGTAAATTTATTGGGAGAGCTTATAAACTGATACGAGTGTTACGCTTTTTTTATAATTTTAACTTACAAACTATATAATTGAGGTTATAATTGAGGATGGTTTTACTTGTATCACTGTAGAGTGTTTTACAAGGGAGGGTGGGGAATTATTGTCTCTCCACTTTTTTCTCCGCAATATAATCTCTCAACCCCGTCATTATAACTCTCAACCACTTTTTCGTCCCCACCCCCCTGCATGTCGGGATTTTTTTCTTTCATGCCCGACACACATGTGCTGCGACTGTGGCCGACTTACGTGTTATAATCAGTACCTGCATTTGCATTACGGTCTTAAATAGTATGGAGGTACTTCTATAATGACATTTTACCTCCATAACTATATGGGAAAACCACAGAAAACCCGATCGGTACAGAGGCTGGCAATGAAACGCACATATTCTTAGTTTATAATCATTGAAAAATATTGGTGCGCGCCGGAATCGAACCCTGGTCCCACTCTTTCGAAATGCAGGTACCGAGCCGATTAGGCTATTGCCAACCTTTACAAACTATATAATATTTTTATTTATAAAATCCATAATAATAAACATTACATTGTAATAATCAATTTTACAGCCGATTACACCGAATATTGACCATTACTTACTAAATATTGACCGCCTACATTCCAAATACTGACCAGTAGTATCAAGCTTATGAGACATAAATAATTTATATTTTTTATCTATAATTGTTTCGATATTGTGTAATCTATTCACTGTCATGTTCATAATTTCAGTATTGTCGTAAGTTGTTCTCTATTTTGATACAATATTAGCTTCAGTACTCATATTGAAATCAATGGCCTCAAGCTGTACTAATATTAGGTATATTGGATAATTTACAATACAGTCGACGCTCTCTGTATTGGACCTCTCTGTATTTGACCACATTCTTCCTCTGTATTTGACGATTTTACACAGCTCTTATGGACAAGGACGAGTCAAATACAGAGAATGGTCCTGTACGGGCGAGTCAAATACATAGAGCGTTGACTGTACCAATTATTGATCAGAATATTATTTCAATTATTAACACGAATTTTCTAACAAAAATGATTAATAATTAATTGTCGATATTCAATTGTTTTGACAAGTGCTTATTTATTAATTCTTTATATTCATATAAATTGATCATAAATATACTCAACAAATACGATAAGATTAAATTCTAATGACTAATTTTTACAACTTGTTGAGATTATAGTACACAAACTTATTTTTTTTATTATAACAACTGCATACATTTATGTGCATGCGCAAATTTGTTATTAAAAGTATAATTAAAAATTGACAATTACGTACTGAATATAAAATTAAATTATTAGATTCTTTTGAATCAAATTGTTATGCTACCCGGTCAATATTTGGTTCCTTTACCCTACCCTATTTTAACGCGTTGGTTTCTCTACACTTTGTTTTTAAATCAAAAAAATAATTTTTTTCTTTGGATAATTTTAATTTATTTATCAAAAAGCACTAAATAATTAAACTTAGAAAGGAGATTAAATTTCATCAAGACTTATTGCAGAACTAAAATAGAATAAATGTAGTATAGCCGTACGGATATAATATAAATTAGAGAAGTAATCCTTGATGAAAATATCCTCGAACTGATTATCACCCTCATACGGTTGGCTTTGTCATTTGAGAGCCTCTTCTCGCGGCAGTTGGTGCGAAAGCGGGCAGAAAGAGCATCAGAAACTTTCTCTTTCTCTCTATGGCCGCTATACTTCACACCCCTACTTGATTTGTACCCGAGGGTGTTCTGTGCCCCGTTTAATATTCAATAAGTATGGCTCCCAAGATCCATCAGGGTTGCCACCGAGGCCTCTCTTTCATGCCTCCCATCTCTTTTCCTCTTATTTATCTATCTCTATACCGGGAATCCTTCCTACACCGCCATCAACATCACTCCAACTTGTTCTTCCTCATACTACAGTGAATTGCTACCGCTACTCATCCTCTTTAACTTAACGTCGTATATTTCCTGCTCGAAAAACCGTAAAGATCCCATCTCAATTCCAACCCCGCAACTACTAGCTACGTACTAGACTGCTGCTTTATTTTTTAAAAATATATTATATTATATTATATTACCTCATAGACAAAAAAACCTTTTTGTTCAAATGAAAATGAAAATAAAACGATTTTATTATATACTTTAAATAAATAACTTTATTTTTTGTTACAAGGATTTGTTAATATTAAATAAGCTTTATTAAAAGTTAATAAATCTATTGTTAAATACGATTTTCTGTAAAAAAATTTTCCGATATAGCCGATTTTCAGATTAGAGAAAAAAAATTTTTTTATACGCTCCTTTGGCTTTAAGAAAAAAAAATTTTAACAAATGGCGTATTTAAAATGAAAAATTTATTTTTATTGTTGAACTTCTCACTTACGCAATAAAAAGTTTTGAACTTCTGGCTATGAAAATTGAAAATTTTCAAAAATTCAAGCAATTGTAGATTTATTTTTTTTTTATTTTCAATTTTCACAGTTAGAAGTTCCAAACTTTTTATTTCGTAAGCAGAAAGTTAAACAATAAAAATAAATGTTTTTTTTATATACATCTTTTTGGCTTTGAGAATTGTTTTTCTAAAAGCCAAAAGGGCATAAACAAAAAAAAAATGTATTTTTAACTTTAGTAATTCTTTAGATTCCCAACAATCATTGAAAAACATTGAAAAACAAAACTTTTTTATACACCGTTTTGTTTCTGCAAAGCCAAAAGGGCGTTATAATTAGCGATACACTTTTTTAACAGTAGTAAGGCGAAATACTTTTTAACTGTTTATTTACTCTTGATAAATTTACTTTTCTCCCAATAAAGTATTCATCAAAAGTTAAAAAACAATATCTATATTAAATAAATAAATAAATTGTTCCCAAATAAATGAATTCATTTTAACAGTAGATAAAGTTTTCTATCAGAGTACTATTCTCAATTAATTTATTTAACACAATTCTAAATAAAAAAAAAAATAGTACATTGGAGCCAAACATGAAGTTGAGAGGCCAAAAATATCGCGGTAGTTATGGAGCAAATGAAATAGTCGGAGTAGAGCTCGTGGTACATGATTTTAGGTAGAGCTACCGTGTAAATGTGTTGCTGCATCGAGCGTGTGGCGTGTATACTGCCTTTACTTCTTCTATCCAAGTACGATGCAATATTAAGCAGCGCAACGTACAAGTATGTTTCTATGTTAAATGTAACATGCAGCAAAGAAACCTTCGCCAGCAGTCTGCTGCTAAGTTAATGCTACAACTCAAGAGTTTAAAAATTAAACACATGCGATACTTTTTAAATGGACTATACTTTACAAGAAAATAAGAAGACGAGCTTTAATTTAACTAAATTGTTGTGTACGCTGGGCATGTACTTCCCTCTGACTTTTATCCTATTTGACTGGCCCATCAAGCCAAATATGACCTCATATTTTTACAATATCGAAAAACTTCAGGTGATTATGTTCATCCCCACACAGAGCTCTCATTTTTTTTTTTTTTTTAATTTAACATTAGATTAACTATTAATCATTGATAGTATAATATAATTTTTATTATGAAATAATTTACGCAATCTGCATGTTCCTGTTCGGAAAGTATAATATATATTTAGTATCGTTTGATTTAAATTATAATAAAGAATGTCAATAAATGAAAAAGAGTGAAGAAAGAATAAGTCTTTTCTCGGCTTTTACACTATCTGACTCTTTAACTACACAAGTTGAAAGTTTAAATGCTGTAGGCTTTCTTAGATAAATACAGATGTACGTCAATTGTAAAAGTCCTTCTGATTCTAGAAGTTCACCTAACTTTTTTTCTAACTTCAAAACTTGAAAGACGTTAGAATTCAGAAACGGAAATTAAGTGAGCGATTTTTCAAACTTTCATTCGAGTTCAATTTTCAATGATGAAATCATTCATTTTATCTTGGAAATTTTCAACGGATCTCTTGTATTTTCGAATTGAATTATTTTTTTTATGACAGTTATTTTAAATATAGTTTTATGTAATTTATTAAAACCAAAAACAATCTTTTAGTTCAATTACATTTTTGGTTGATCTACGATTTTTTTTAGAATTATGTTCTTAGTAGGGGTGTACGAATAGTGTTCAAGTTGAATCGAATAATTCGATTCGAATTCGTGTCGAATAATCTGTAAATTTGAATATTCGCACATCTCTAACAATCTTTGAATTCCTGTTATTTTTTATATCACCCAAAATAATTCTTAAATACGTTTCAAAGTTTCTGGAAAAATTTTCTCGGCTGAAGTAAATATTACTTGATTAAAGAGTTTTCTCAAGAGCTCAAAAATCAACCAATAGGAAGGTTTTCGAGCATTTCGAGCTTGAAAAAAGCGGCAAGTACCAGGGATAGCCTGCCGGTCAACCGTTTTTCAGAGTTTTAACTTCCCGCTAAGAAAATTGAAAATTTTCAAAAATCGGGAAGTTATTGGTTTTACCCCGTTTTTCGAAAATCGAGTTTTCATCAGATCTCGACGTTTTGAGGTCCTAGGAAGCTTTCCTGACTATTCCCGCGAGGGTGTCACTATGTCTGTGTGTGTGTGTGTTTTTTTTTGTTTTAAGGGGGGGGGGGAGAATCCTTTTTACGGATTCTAGGCATAGTTGTTTGGCCTGGATATGTGGCGACTCGACGCAGTGTCATACTAAAACTCGACGCTAGCGCCCCTACCCACTAAACCCTAAACCCCTTTTCATCTTTCCTCTAATTCCTCATGGAAACCGCCGTTAGGCATTACTTCGTGAGGGGAGGATCTAGCTACTGCTCTTTCTTCTGGTAGCTAAGGTGTTATTTTACCTTTCTTCTAGTTGTTGTCATTTGCTCTTCTTCTTTCGATAGAACGCAAGTCTATGAGGACTTCTGTTGCAAATGTGCTGATGGCGTTCCAGGAGGCTCTTGATGACAACATTGCTTCTACTATTGTCTCTGGTTGGATTTTCTTCTTTAGGATCATCTCCAGCTCATCTCGCTGTGGGTAAAATCGTGGGCACTCAAAGAAAACGTGCTCCGCGTCTTCATTGATTCCTGGGCAGGACGGGCACTCCGGTGAATCATCATGCTTGAAGCGGTGAAGATACGTCCGAAAACATCCATGTCCTGACAACAACTGCGTCAGATAGTAATTGACCTCGCCATGACTTCGGTTTAGCCAAACGTCGATCTTCGGTATGAGACGGTGTGTCCATCTCCCTGTTGTCGCGGCGTCCCACTGCGATTGTCATCGTGCGATGCTGTTCTGCCGTTCTTTAGCTCTAAGTTCCTCGGCACTTAGTATGGTTGTCCTCTTTCGTTGGTAAAGGTTCCATCTTTCCTCAGCTAGGACTCTGAGCGGCAAAGTTCCGGAAATGACACACACTGCTTCCTCTGATATTGTTCGAAAGGCGCTGGCTACTCTTAGCGTGCTCAGTCGGTAAACTGGACATGCTTTCCTCCATGATTCTTGGATCTCAAGTGCGTCGGCCCAAATGGATATACCATATGTGAGGACCGATGTAACTACTGATGATAGCAATGACCTCCTTGTCTGCTTCGGGCCACCGATGTTGGGCATCAATCGTACTAGGTTAGCTACTACTGCTGATGCTTTGGCGGTCACGTGTTCAACTTGTTGTTTGAAGTTAAGTCGGGCATCGAGCATCACTCCCAGATATCGAATGAATGGTTGGGATGTGATTTCTTGGTCTCCGACGTTTAGATTGATCGTTTCCACCACTTTTCTGCTAGTGATAAGTACAGCCTCGGTCTTCTGTTTAGCCAGTTGTAGATTTACTGTGTCCATCCACTGGTTAATTCGCTCAAAGATGATAGCGAACATATGTTTTATCTCATCAAGATGCTTGGCGACGATTACTACGGCTACGTCGTCCGCGTACGCTACCAGTTTGACATTTCTTGGTAGTTTCAGTCTCAGCAATCCGTTGTATATGACATTCCAGAGAAGTGGACCGAGAACAGAACCCTGCGGTACACCTCCAGTAACATCATACTCCTTTGGACCATTCTTCGTGTCATATCTCAGGACTCTATCTGTGAAGTAGCTAGCGACTATCCTTCGTAGGTATCCTGGTACGTTCATCTCTTGAAGGGCTTGTATGATGCAATCCCAGTTGGCGGAGTTGAAGGCATTTTTTATGTCTAAAGTTGCCACCAGGCAATATTTCTTCGTTCCCCCTTCCATCTGGTACCGGCGATTGCGTCTTTGGCTATACCGACAACCAGGTTGATCGCGTCCAGGGTTGATCGTCCTTTCCGAAATCCGTACTGATTGTCTGCTAAGAGTCTGCTTGTGCCGACATGATGGGCGTTATTCTCTTTACCGGGTTGATCCGCACACAGTGCGCATTTAGCAGGCTTATTACATTCGGCGATTTTGTGTCTCTTTTCTCCACATTTAATGCAAAGTTTGGAGCGGTCGACTTCACTTGTGCACTGAACCGCACGATGTCCAAAATGCCAGCATTTATAACATCGGACTGGTCTTAGTACTGTTCTAATACGACAATTGGTCCAGCCGATCCTAATCTTGCCGTGTTCTCTTACCACTTTCTGCGCTACCGTTGCTGCCAGAGTCACCGACGCAATTTGTGTTCTGCTACGTAAGACCTTACGAATTTTAATGGCCTCTACTGTTATACCACAATTGTTTCCAGCTGCCTCTTGTAAAGCTGTTAGAATGTCATCTTTAGTTGTAGTATCGTCAATATCGCGAATTTCCAGGTCTTCTTCAGGTCCTGTACTAATGACATTTGCGTCCTCCTTAAGTATTCCTGCGATAGTCTTCTGCAGGTCTTTACCTCTATCACTACTGCCTTTCGACAGCGTGATGAGAATGTTCCCTGTCGCGGTCCTGCGTATCTTCTCGACTGTGTTGCGGACCTGATCCGGACGAACGTCCGCCTTGATCCGTGTAAGTATTTCAGAATACTTATCTTTGTTCGCTGGACGGATAATAAGTGCCTCCGGTCTCGTTGCTGCTCTTGGCTTCTGGTTCGGCTTCGGTGGAGGCACCAGAGGTTTTTCTGGGGGCAGTTTCCTGCGCTCCTTCTTCTTGTCCTTTCTGGACTGCACCTTTTCCCAGTCTGGCTTCTTGTTCTGTTCACCAGAGTTTTGTGGAAGATCCTTAACCACTTTCTGCTTCTTGATGGGATGACCAGGTCCACAGATTGTATTTTTGAGCTCGAAGAGCTCAATAAAAGCGGGCAGGTATTAACAGAATTAGAGGGAAGTTGCAGGGATGGCCTTTAGGGTCAACCGTTTTCCTAATTTTTTTTTCAATACACTCTTGATTTTTGATTGAAGACGTAGAATTTCTCAAATCAAAAAAATTATTTTCAATTTGATTTTTTCGATTTGAGAATTTCTCATATCAAAAAAATTAGTTTCAAGACAAAAAATTTTTTAATCAAGATAACAATTTCTCATCAAAATAATTTTCGCGTATCAAAAATGTTTCTCTCAAATCAAATAGTTTTTTTCAGTGAAGAATCTCTGTGATTCTTTCAATTGAAAATTTCTTCACTACGTTCAAGCTTGTATTGAAAACAAATCGAAAAAAAGCAATAATACGTATACTTAAAAAAAGAATTTTATTGGTGAATTTTATTTTTAGTGTCAGACAGAATAAAAAGCCAGGATAATATATAAAGGGGAAAATAACCAAGTGTATGGTGGTTAAAATGGTACTCACGTATCACTCTGGATTACATTTATACTCCTATACCGGTTACACAGGCGTGTAAAACCCGGGGGACCAATGCGCCAATACGTGTCTATAATCATCGTATTCCACGGTTTGCCAACATTTATTGATGGTCCTCATGTGTGTTACGCACCTCCAACACCACTACGTGGACGTTTGCCGATCACTGGCCTGTTAGCTTGCAGTACAAATATACACCTACACCTCTACCTACATCTATGTATGTACTCAAGCACATAATATCTTATAGCAGTAACTATTACATATACTAGTACATGTATACAGAGTTATAATACCAGAAATTTTGATGTGAGATCTCGATATTCTTCAAACGTTTGTCGTTACTACTCCATCGGAACTTTTTATTTCTCACCGATATATCTTTCTTCATAACTAGCTTTTACTCATTTATCTTTGCTCTCATACATTACCATTAAATGTTTTTTTTTTTTTTTTTTCCAATAAAGAAGAGCTTTTTACATTTATTAGCACGTTTTTATTAGCTTAGCTTGTATCTGTCTTTCTATTTACGTAACGAAATATTTTGATTTTTTCTTACTGACTTTAAGAAATCTGATTAATTTGAAAACTTGCACACATATCAAGAACTGATAACAATACAGATATTCTCCTAAATAAAGAGGAATTTTGAAAAAAACGCTCTGCTATATAATAAATTTTTTAATTATCTATTTCGTATAGCAAAGCGTTCTTATCGAAATTCTAATTTATTTAAAAGAAAAAAATAAAACTGCAATAGCTTTATAATCATGAGTGCAACAAGTATAGTACCGTTTCTAGCAGTGAGTGCGATGCGAAAAAAAGAAGGGGTCAGCTTTAAAAAAAATGCGCGGAACTTTTGATGATATTTTTTTAATAACTTTACTTCAACAAATACTTACCAGTGAAATATTTACAACAATCGATACCCAAGCACCCTACACTTTTTTTACGGAAAATTGAATTTTTCATTTATTGCAGATTACTTCCTACTTTTTACACAGTAAAAAATTTTGCGTCATTGCGTCAAAAAATTTTGTGTTAAAAATTTTTATGTTAAATATTTAACACTTTTTTGTGTGGATTTAACAGAACAAGTGTAAAATTCACACATAAAAATGTTAAATATTTAACACAAAAATTTTTAACACGACGAAGTTTTTGGACGCATGGCAATGACGTAAAATTTTTTACTGTGTAATTTTGTTTATTCTTAACCCGTGTTCTTTATTCAAACTATAGTTTATTTATTTATAGAGTACAGCGAGAAGTGATAGTGAATCGACTGTCTAAATTATTCGATCAAGTGTAACTTAATAAAATTTTATATTAATTCTCTAAATACAGACTTTCAAATATACGCTTTCAGTTAGTGATTAAATTTGAATAATTACATTTATTACCGTTGATAGTTCAATTTTAAGGAGGATATTACGAGAGTGAGGTCAAAATCAAGGATTTCAGTCTCTGAGATAAGAGGAACTAATCAATAGATTGGAAGATAGAGGGCGAGAGAAAATGCATTATCAATGTAAATTTTGGAATGCCTCGCTCGGAAAGGAGTCTGGATGATTGAGCTGCTGAAAGACAATGCATAGTTTTCTTATCTTGAATAGTTCATAGTCTAGGTTTTATATGAGATTGTGCGATTCGAGGTTCCATGTTTGGGTCCTTGATTTTATTCACTTGAGATTTAATTTCAAATTCGACTAAAATAGAGTTTATAATTAATTTTATCATTAATTTTGTTTTTAAAATGTTCAATTACAGGATTTTTATTTTATGCTAAAAAAATTTTTTTAAAACTTTAATCACTACAAATTACCGTACTTGTGAAAAAAAATAAAATTTCCTAATGAACTAAGCGAAGAATTTTTCTTTATAAAAAAAAAAAACATTATTTATTTTCCCAAGAGCAATTTCGAGTAGCATCTGGCATGTCTCACGCTCTCGACTGTAGTGTCAGCCAGACCGACAATAAGCTGGTAATTAAGCTTCTGCATAATTCCAATTGCTTAAGCTTATAAAGATTTAATAACGAATCTCTAGTACAGTATCAGAAGGCATAGAAATGTATATTTGACTTTGATCTTTGAATATCTGAGAAATATCAATATCTATAATGTTATTTATTTATTGCAATAGAAAGCTCTTAATAAGTTTAGTCGCTTCTGCATAATAATCGGTGACGTACGCCCGTGAAAAAATTTTCTGATCAGGCTATATCAGGCCTGATATAACCCGTCCATATCAGGCCTGATATGGAAATTGGCCATATCAGACTATATATGCCTTGATATAAGTATATCAGACTATGTACCCACCCGGGTAAAAAAAATTATATATCATTATATTACATAATTATAAATGAAAAAAGGCCCTATATAATTAGGTATAATTATATATAATTATTTCCATAGGAAAAAAAAATCGGTGCGAGTGGGAATCGAAACGTGGACCTACCGCTTGAAAGACTAATTCACTACCCGTTTACCTAAGAGACTTACTTGAAGAGCAGAGTTTATTATAACTACAAGTGATGCAAATCGTATACATGATCGATTCGTAGTGAACAAAATTTTTTATCTTATTTATTAATTATTAACTGTTAATATTTATATATAATAATGGTATCTATATGTAGATTTATAAAATTATCTATGTATACATGAAATCGCAAAAATGATTCTACGATATATTGTTAAGGTACTTCGTTGTTTTAGAATTTATAATTTCTTTGAAATTAAAAAAATAATCGATGTAAAATCAGAATTGAAAGCTTAAATTTTGATGAAATTATTTGTTTAGTATATGGAACTATATATTGCTGGAGGGCCTGGCTAACAATTTTTGAACTTGACAAAACTAATAATTTTTGTGAAATTAAATTTTTTTTTAAGTTCCTATTATTTCATCCGAAAAATACTATATATTAAAAGATTGTTAATCATTGGAGTAACAGACTCTTAGATAGAAAAAGAGAATGTTTTATGGTAATCACAAAATACCCACTGGAGTAAAATAAATTATATAGAATTCTATATGATTCATATATAATTGTATATGAATTATATCTACATCTATATAATTATAAATGAATTACATATGCTTCTATATAATTAGATATGAATCATATATAATGATATATAGTTTTTTTTACTCGGGTATGCCTTTATATGAGTACATAAGACTACTTATGTGCTGGTAAGGGTATGAGTATATCAGACTATATGAATCCATATCAAGTTATATCAACCCTGATCAGGGATTTTTTTTTTCAAGTTTATTTAAGTATATATAACTTTATAAGGTTATATCAGGGCATATCAGGACCTATTAAAAAATAATGTAAAATTAGATATGAGCATATCAAGTCTGATATAGACATATCAAATTGATAAGGCTTGATCAGGCCTGATATGGCCAATTTTCATATCAGGCCATATCAGGACATAAAAAATTAAATATGGACTTATCAGATCATATCAGGCCAGATATGAACATATCAAAAATTTTTATATGGCCTTATTAGCTCATATCAAGCCTGATCAGAATATTTTTCACGGGCGTTTATATCCCCATGACAAAATGTCACAATAATTTAATATTATTTTTCAATTAATAAATAATTTTTAATTTGAATAAAATATTCCTGCATAATAAGTTTTTGAAAATTTTTTGTAGTAAAAAATATCACAATAGTTTAATTTAATTTATTATGTAATATATTTTCCTTAAACAAAAGGAAATTATCTGATCATTTATTTATTTATTTATTTATTTCCTCTTATAGAACCCAACAGCTAAATGACCAGTGACAGAGTCTCTGAATAAGATTATACAATGAGCATAGTATAACTTAACTTGGACTGAATGCGCTGTTCAAGTAATGCATAAAAAAAATTAAAAAAGAAATTTTTATAGATATTAAAAAATAAGATTACATTAATGATGTGTGAGGGATAAAACGCAAGTGAAATTAGTCACAAGATCCAATAGGTATAAGTACGGATAGTATCAATTATAATTAATGGATTATACTAAAATGAAATGAAATTATACTATCATGAATTCACTAAGAGAATACTATTGAGTCAGTACATTGGTGCTGCAGCTGTGACTCTGATTGAGACCCATAATGCCAAAAGTTCACATCCTGTGTGACCTTAAGGAAGAGAAAATTGGAATTTGTTGCAAGAATCTGGGACAAGTAATGTCACCCTTTAATAGTCCTGTTAGCAGGAGTATTGAGGCACAAATTATTCTTTACACAGAGCAGCAAAGTTCAACAAGATATCAGCCTTAAGGTTATTATCATGATAACAATGATGATCCGGCATTGTGTCGAAAAAGATTCTATCAATAAAATATTTTGTCTGGTGATATTTTGCCACAGGAATATTTTTTTAAGAGAATATTGTGTCCGGGAATAATAACGCACGTAACTATAATAATCTCTATTTTATGTATATTAATATTGTCCAATCAATTTAATCCGATTAAATTTTAATCAGTAGTTTGGGAGCGAAAATAGTTTTAATGCTGAAATGAATATTGATTGAGACTTAAATTGTAAATTTGAAATATGTCAATGTGGTTTTATGATTTATGAGCCAGGTTTTTGTCTTATTTAAGTTGTTCATTTCGGGTCTAGTGAGCGAATGAACGGATGGTCTCAAAATCCCCGATGTAATTAGTAAGACAATACAAAACAACTGATAGTTATCGCAGCATACTTCGTTATATGGGTGATTCTCTGTAAGGACGTCTTAAATCTGTACAAAATTGTCCGACCAAATTATTTTTGATTTTATTAGAAAAAAAATTAACAAGGGCTACAAAACTATCAGCTTAATTATAATAAATAAACAGCCGAATTAATTTTTGCTTTTCCGATATTTATGTATCTTTTGCCATATAACATGACAGTTCTCAATGAATGTTTACATTAATTAGAATAATGTTAAGACTTATGGATCCAATTTTATAAATAAATTATAAACAAAAATAGCTGCCAGGGGACTGAGTTTTGAAGTGACCCAGACACATATTTCCAGAACAAACGGTGCTTTGACACTAAATAAAATGACGATAAAGCGCTAACAGCCCTATGGTTATTAACTTACGGTTAGTTAGATCCTTATAAACCTTACAAAAGGTAAAATAACACGCTAGATTTGTTTTTTTTTGGCTTTGAACTTCTGGCAGGGGACTGATCTTAAAATGCCTGGGACAAACTTTGGTTTAATGAATTTAATGAAACAAATTAACTTTCGGTACTTTTTGTTGAAGAAGATTGTTAGTTAACTAATTAAGTTTATAAACATTATGGACCAAATTATATATTATTGACGAATAACTTAAAATTTAATCTTAAAGTTTTAATTTTGGGACTGGAACAGCCCAGGGGACTGACATTTCGGTGGTTTACGAATTTATAGCAAAAAAACCAAAATTTATTCCGTTTTAGTTTTCAAT
Organism: Cotesia glomerata; assembly: GCF_020080835.1. Taxonomy (NCBI): domain Eukaryota; kingdom Metazoa; phylum Arthropoda; class Insecta; order Hymenoptera; family Braconidae; genus Cotesia; species Cotesia glomerata. The sequence goes on from NC_058164.1 coordinate 8,937,924, forward strand.
GCTCCAAATAGAAATGTTTTTTGACTTTCGTAATAAATTTTTTTTAGTAACAAAATAACAATTTTTCTAATAAAAAAATGCCTGGGACAGCAAAAAACATCCTTACAGAGAATCACCCATATATTGTCTTCTGAAAGACAATTATTTTCTTAGATAATAAATGCATCGGATGATATATATTTAAAGAAATAAAAAAAAAAATAATCATTTAAATGGTTAAAAATAATGTTACTTTAAAAAACATCTAAGGTGCCCACGGGTAATAAAGCCCAAGATAAGAAATATTTGTAATGAAAAGAAAACTATTAATAAATTTAAATACTAATTACGATTCAAAGATATTTTCTATTGAATATTAACAAAAAATGGCAATTTACGCTCAGCCTATCGGTTTAGCATACTTACTTAAATAATTAATCTACGGTAGACGTACCGTTTGTGGCCACTGTGTGACGCGCCTCGATACTTTATATAAATTTATATAATAGTATATTACACACCTGTGGCAAGAAAATGAGAAATGTCTCAGAACACATATATGTTGCCCGAGGCGAAGCCGAGGTCGACATATATGTGATCTGAGATATTTATTATTTTCTTGCCATAGGTTTGTATACTATTTTTCTGTCCGACAGAGGCGGAAAGCGGCAATTTCGTTTAGCGCAGCGGGCCGAAAGTTGCCACTTTCCGCCTGGAGGGCAGAAAAATTATTATTAGTTATTAAAAATAAAGTCAGAAAAGAATGAGAAAATATTACGAGAGAGTGCAAGAGAGAAAAGACAGCCGCGCGCAGCCTACCCGGAGAAAAGAAAGAGAGGAAAGAGACGGCGAAAGACGCCGAGAGACAAGCGAGAGTAGTAGGGGAAGCAGCCTGGGAAGTCCCGTAGCATAATTCCCGCGCGCGCCGTGAGGCAGCGCGGTGTCGCTCAGACTGTTCGCCCGAAGAGTATTGCTTCTGAGTTGTTAAATCCAATTTTCTGATCAGTATTTGTCAGATCAGCTTGGACTCCCGAGCGAGTGGTAAACTCTGCGGAGAAATTACAAGTGCTGTGCTGCGAGAAGTTGGAATTGTTATATACTTTAAGTATATACTTTCTGTAATTAACCTGCCCACACAGTGGATCACTTTGTCGCCAGGTTGACTTGAGGACCTAGGTCGCCGAACAACCTCTATTGCACGGCAAGAGGTGAGGCTGTGGTCCATAGTCTGTCGTTTTCGAACGAATATTGGGATAAATAGTTAGGAGGTTGGTGACACCTGGACTTGGAGGTACTCCTCGTCGGAACACCTAGGAGGAGATACGGCTGGGCGTCGAGGTACTTGACAAAATCCCGGTATCTCTATATTTGGACAACCGAGCCTCTCTTGGTTGATAAGAGGGAACTGGGGAGAGTTAGATAGATCCGCGGACGCGACGCGAAGTCCCCAGTAGGCTGCAAGTAGGTTACGGCTTGTCAGAAGTATTTGTATATGTGTATATTATATTTTGGGGTAAAAGTTAAGATAATACGTATTGTTTATTGTTTGTAGTGTATTGAATATTGTATAATTGTATCTTGGTTTGCAATAACGATTTTGATTTGATTATTATTTTTATGAGTTTTGATGAATAAATTAACCTTATATTTGGAATCTGTGTTATTATTTGGTTAATATTAGTTAGTTGTAAGTTTATCTGTGTTGTGTAATCCCCATCCCGACCCTGAACACAGCGAGCTAGAGCACGGGGAAGACGTGTTCATCATGACGAGGCTTTAAAACCTTCCGCAACGTCACAACTGTACATTTTGACCATTCGATGTCCAAATTATTTTATCAATAATTTATACACGCAGTAGCATAATAAATTCGGTTCGTATGAATATCGAAATTTAAAAATTTTATGAAAATATTATTTTAACATTTAAATTTTTTACGCGTAAACTGAAATTCAAAGTGGTCAAAAATGGCACTAAAGTCGCCAAAGTCGGTATTTCTATCCTGTCTTAATACATTTGGTGTTGAGATCAATATAATCATGTTGATTTGGATATAATATAAAATAATATTTTATATTTGTTTATGATAAAAATTATCACTTTATAGTTATATTTTAAAGAAAATGTGCTTGAACAATGATTATGTTGAAAAAGTTTTTATTGAGTTGGATATTTTTATGAATATTTATAAAAGTTTTTGTGATTATAAAGTGAAAATCGACTGATAAAAAAAAATGTGTATTGTACAAATGAAAAAATTTAGGATGTTTTTACTAAAAAAATAACTGCTGAATAAAGAAACATTATTAAAATGTAGCAATGAAAAAGTTTATTTAAGAGCGGTTTATAGTTGATTTTCAAAGGTGTTTTTCTCATGTATGTGATAAAATTTCGAAAAAAAACGCTTCGCTCTTCGATAGATAATTTAATTATCTATCGAAGAGCGAAGCGCTTTTTTGGAAAATTTCCATTTATTTATGCATAAAATGCGTTTTAAGATTCCATTTGTTGTACAAGTATATGGCAGAGATACTTTCGTTTGTCCAATAGAGGGCAAGAGAGAGAAAAAATGTAAACCCTTCTTAAAGAAGAAACAGATAATTTATTGGCTCAAAAAAGTTATTTCATTCGATGATATTTTTTTCGCCTTGAGTAGCATTTTTAGAGATTCTCGAATAAAATATTCATAAGATCACTCAGCCCGTCTCTCTGTTTTAATAAAAGCCAAATACCTTTTAAATACTTAACCGATTATTATGAAACTGGGAATTGCAATCAATAAATTTTTTCAGATACCACATGAATAATTTTTTTTTTTTTTCATAATAACGATTTTCAAATGCATACCGATTGACTAAAAATAAAAACAAGTTTGGTTAAATCAAAGATTATTTGATACAAATAAAACAAATTACCTTCATTATTCTTACAAAAAGTTTTTATCCTACAAAAATAATTAAATTGAAATTACATCAAACAGTTGACAATCGGATAATTTTTCAGGCTATCAATGAAAATAGTTCAACGAAATTACTAGTCAGGATTGTAAGTGTCGAACGAGAATATCTCACCCTATTATCCAGCACGTATATATTGACAACAGGAGGTTTGATCGTTAGAGAATAATCAAAAGCCAGGTTTGCGCCAACTCACCCGTGCTTAGTAACGCAATGATACTTTAATTGCACCAGCAGTAAACTATTAGCCATTCCGGTAGCTACAGAATACAGAGAGTACACAGTAGTGTGCTATCAATCGTATCACAAGATGGGAAATTCCCTTTGATGCAACTCAGCTTTACTATGAACTACCCTATTACCCCTCAGCCAAGTGACCCCGTTGTTGCATCATGTTAGCGACTCCTAGCCACACCATTAGATCCATCTCTAGTCTCTACCCTCTGGACTTCGTACTTTTCTCTCGCTTGCTCCAGTGGGTCTCTGTGCTGCTCTTCCCTTTACTGCTATACTCGCATCGCATCACAGTCCATCCCTAGGTATATATATATATATATATATATATATATATATATATATATATATATATATATATATATATTCCAGTGAAACTGACTCATCTCCTGGCTAAGTGCCCGCGTGCGAACTCTCAAACTCTCATGGACTTTGTATAAACCGGTCAGCAACTACTTATTCAACGGCTTAACTGGCCACTTAACATAATCAACTCATCTGTAAATGCCCGCTTAGTCACATTTACATCATTATATTTCTTCTCTCATTAATTATCATAAACATTTCACCACTTTTTTTACTCTACTTAGTTTTAAACTGTTTTACTATTCGAAAAGTTTAATTTTCATTTAATGGAATATTTTTAAATAGAAGGTAGAATCATCAAAATTTATGTTTTATTTATACACTGAAAAAAAATTAGAAAGACGGTTGACCCTAAAGGCCATCCCTGCAACTTCCCGCTCATTTCATACTTGAGCGCTCAAAATTGCACGTATTACGTTTTTGAGCTCTTTGAGCTCAAAAATATAATTTTCGTGTCATTTTGAGCTCTCCGAACTCAAAAGTCTAATACAAGTTTAATAAAACACAATTTTTTGAATCAAATCGCAATAACTTTTGAATGAATAAACCGATTTCCACGCGGTTGGTGGGATTCGACGCAGTTTTTTGAGCCTCATAAAGAATCTTTAAGTTTAGATTGATCGAACTCGGAATTTCGAAGTAATTTCGAAAAAACAGTTTTTTCGGTTTTCTTTCGTCAACAATAACTCACGAACGAATCAACCGATTTTGACTGGCTTGGTGGCGATCGACGTGGTTTTTCAATGTTAAGAGTTTTAAGAATTTTTTTACTCAAATCAAGAAGATGAAGTTTTTCAAAATTATTTACTTGATTCAAATAAATTTTATTTTCTGCGTAATTTATGTGATATTTTTAACTTTCTGCTTTGAAATTTAATAATTTTCAAGTATAGAAAGTATCTTCAGAATAAATCAACAGATTGAGACACGCGACACTACGATAAAAAGGGTTCATTGAAACTTAGATCTGATGAAAATTCTAAAATCAATTAGTCGAGCCATTTCAAAAATATTAAATAAGTAAAAAGCAAGAAAAACATTTTTTTTGAGATAGCTTTCAAATTTTTTAACTAGTTAAAAATCTTACATACACTTTTTGTGTAAAAAAAAAAATAAACTAATTGGAGAATTTTTAGACAAAAAAAGCAGAAAGTTTCAAAGATAGCCAACAGGGTCAACCATTTTTCAGATTTTTAAGGAGTTAATTATTATCTACAAATTCCAAAAATAGGTCTAATGAATTATAAGGATAATTAGTAGCAGATGAGTAAGACATCCTGGGCAATCAAAGTGGAATAATTGAAACGAGGTTGCAATCACGCGATAATCCAGCATGTAATTTGATAATAATAATTCGTTGGGAATCCATACAAGGTGAAATTGAGCAAACGGAATAGAATCACATTCGCATTCGGGTGGATTGAATCGAGAATCGAGAATCGAGGAGCCCACGAGGAAGAGCAAAGCCTGAGAGATATCTTAGCCAAAAGTATAAGCTACCGCCCAAATGTATCTTCGGCTGTCTCTCTTCGACAGTTTTAGTTCGAAGTCAGTCTAGTCCTTCACCACGAGGGAAACTAGTACCACAGGCTGCCGGAAGTGGAGGTAGACATAGATATAGAAATGGATAACTACGTAGAAGAGAACTGGCGTAGAATGAGCTTGAGCTTGAGCTTCGATTGAGATATCGTGCATCTACTGCTGCTGAGAGAGTCGATTGAAATTCTAAAGCCCGTGTGTCCAGGGGATTGAGACTGATATTTACTCAAAAGCTAACGCTGCCGTAATTGAGTCTTACTCCATCTACTATGTTACTATGTTGCTACATAGTACATATATTCTCTTCCTCTACTTCTCAACTGTACTAAGATCGACATACCAGTTTCCATCAGGTTCATACAGCCTTTCGCTTCTACTAACTCAAACACTTTGTTTGTAAATTTTAAATAATGACAAATATTTAACTTGAATTTCCCGGATAATTATTTTACTTATAAATAAATTATTATATTATGTTATGTTATATTATGCACGTGTTTGAATTAAAATTTTCGATTAATTTCTGTATGTTCCCGCTGCGCGTAATATTGTTGTTCGTAGCACTGTGAACTGTGAATTAAACTCCGGATGCTCTCGATGAATTCCCGGCAATGTATATACGCGTTGATGTTAATCACTCGTGGATTATATCAGAGCAAAGAGGAACACGGACCCTCTATATTGACACAGAGAAGAGAAACTCCATTCCCAAGCTAACTCAATGACAAACAGTTGTCTTGGTATCCACAGATACCATCAGATAAATTTTTAACGTACAATCAATGTTTAATTTTCATTTCAACTAAATTCACTATGTCATTTCAGTGTTTATTTGTTTGGAAAAGTTGTATAGCACATCTCATGGTAAGTAAGGCTTAAAATTTTTAATAACCTAAAGTGTATGATTACTTGTGATTTAAACTTTTAGATTATAAATAAAACTACACCAATTACACGCAAAAATATAAAATAAAAACTATTAATATATTCTTTCAGATATCTTTTCTTTTGTAATAAACTATTCAAAATAAATAATAAAAAAAAAAAAGATTTGTAAATCTACATCAGTAGAGAACAATGTAACAAAAATTCTCCAGAACTAAATTTTTCGATTTTTTATGATAACACTGAGGTTGACAGATATTAAGAATTTTTTTAGAATTTTTTAGCAATGAAATTAATATGAAAAAAATGATACTCAAATTTAGAGAAACCTGATACTTTCTAGAATTAAAAAAAAAAAACTATAGCGATAAAAATTTATTAGAAAAATTCTATCGTTAGAAACTCGAGAAGATAATCAATTAGAAATAATTTCGTTAAAATTGTTTTTTTGATTGGAATGAAACTGAAGCTAGCCGACATCTATCAGTTTTTTTAATTTTTACACCAAATGAATTACTACTAGGAAAAAATTGTTAAAAAAACTACAAAAATAACTTTTTGACACATCTACAAATGGAATTTTTTACAATAATCATCATTAATCGGAAACAGGCTCTAATCAATTACCTTACTTTTTAAAATACATTGGAAGAAATAAAAAACAACAATCACTTACTAAGCATCTGCTGATGAAATTTCTAAGACTCTCATTATCTAAAAAGTATTTTATATAACAAAAACAGTCATCTTATAGGAGCTTATACACTCATCTGCGATCCGATTCTAACTTTTTTGGATATAACGTATCTTTATGCATCGAATTAAACCGATAGATGGCAGTATGACCTCATTATTGTATCAAATATCGAAAACAAGATTCTGGATTCCTTATTAGTTAAACTGAAGCGCATGCGCATGTGGCACGCGTCATTTTAAATTTCTAGGTTATGAAAATATTATATTACTGAAGTTATTAACTGACAACTGTCAATTTCTTAAATTTTCATGACAAATCAATTACAATGAAAAAATCCTTTAAAAAATTTTCCATTAATAATTTTTTTAATTTTTACATGTGAAATTTTTTTCATAATAATTTAATTGCTATAAAATTATAAAAAAGTTTCTTCTGTCACTTAACTTCAGTGTCTTAAAATATTACTTTACTTTTTAAAAAATAAATAAGAACTACGTTGAAATTATAAATTGATTGAAATTTCAAAATAAATTTATCACACGCTGATAAAAAATAAAAATAGCGAAGTATGTAAAAATGAAAACGATTATAACATAAGCAGTATACAAAAATCTCCATCTAATAATAAATAAAAATAAAGAGTGAAGTAAGAAATACTGTTATTACAATTTTCAAAGATCTTTTTTCTCGTTGACAACGTGTACTTTATCAACCGGGATAATACACAACTGTCAGGACAACTGCTCGCTTGGAATATTTGTGTGGAAATATAGCAGCAATGCTAAGGATTACCAGTCTCTCTTGATAAAGAAATAGCTTTGCAAGTTCTACTAAAGAGTCTCATAAAAATGTACACCAGCAAAACAAACCGTTCAGCAAAGAGCAAGGAGCAAGGAGCAATCAACAATAAACAATGTACGATTAATAACCGAAAGAAGTATAATATATATCATATCTATAGTTATATTGTAAGTTATAATGTTTGTATTATACTACTATTTTTACAGGTGAGTCTGATAATGCAAGTCAATTGAACGGCTGTGAGACAAGTGAGATTCTTTGCGCCTTGTACATTTTATGCCCAGCACTAAGCCCTGCAAGATAGATGGTCCAGCTGACGCTTTACTCCATATCCAGCTCACTCGCATCTATGATGAATGATGTTGTTGTTAAAAAGTGACAGACATGTTTTACTTCTATTCTCTGCTAATGGATCACAACAAGGATTCCAGGTACTTTTACTTGACGAAACAAGGGAACAATGGATGAAATATTGTTTACATTTCGTAAATTTAGTTGCTGACATTCGCTATCAATTAGCTGATTAAATTGGACAGTTGTTTTTGTTTGCTTAATCTGAGATAAAATATGTTTTAAAATTCGACTTATTTATCAATTTTTATAAAAATTGCACGACTCATGATGCGAAGCATCAGAAAGTGATTTATAATCGAAAAATTTATTTTGCCTTGGTTTCGCAACTATTTAATTAATTACACGATTGGTAATCCATGCAGTCTTATTAATCGGTGCATCATTCGATAAATAATTTAATGGAGATTAATTCTGTCACTGGTAAAAATCAATTTGAGATAATAGAACCAGAAAACCGAATCTCTACAAGCAATTAAAAATTGTTACCTCTTTCTGATGTTATAACCGGTGCTTTCTAATATATATATATATATGTCGGAATAGCGTTGGTTTGAGAAGGGCGCACACTATTATTATTATCTTAAGACATTTTATTATTTGTTTACAATATCCAGATGATACAAATATCGTACAACTTTATTAATACTTAATTATAGTTGCTTGTAACAATGTTTGTTTATGCGTAACACACACACACACACACACACACACACACACACACACACACACACACACACACACACACACACACAATATTATATAGTCACTACACTCGAAGTATAATTTAATATTATTATTTAATTATTAACAATTATAATTTTAATTAACACACTGAACTAATAATATGAACAATATTAACAAAATAAGATATCGTTAATGTTAGACGTTAGAAATAATAAAAGGACGACAGACTTGGATAAGAGAACGAATCCACGATCAGAAGGACAGCAAACCGTTATCGCTCACTGTTCGGAGAGAACTAACTATTCTCAAAACTTATTTTTCAATCCATAGCTCCTCCAGGTAATTATTCTAAAAAAAATACACAATTTATTCACAAAGTATTTATTTACTCGCCACGTGAATTTAGCCGATTCTAAACTTGGAAATTAATAAAATTAGCCGATTCTAAACTTGGAAATTAATAAAATTAGCCGTTTGTAAACCTCAGGATTCTAAAAACTAGCCGTTTCTAAACCTTGCGATCATAGAAATTATCATTTATAAACCTCATAATTTATGAAATAAGCCTATTATTATTATTATTAAAAATTAAACGGGCGTGAAAAACTAAAATTTTCACCTAAAGCTCCAACAGGATTAAAATTTGGCGAAATTATTATTTTTTGTCATCTTAAACCCAGCTGAGAATGGATTTTACGAAATTCTATCCACAGAGAGTAGAGCGAGGGCGTTAAAAATCCAAAAAAATTAACGCTTTAATTCTATTGCTCCTATCGGATTATATTTTTGCAAAAGTAATATTTAAATTTAAAAAAAAGTAAAGTAATATTTAAAATAAAATAAAAAAAAAATTTTTTCAGAACATTAACTATTTTTTTTTATTTATTTATCGAACGAATGAGCATTATAAGTTGTGCACTTTTGGATTTGCCAATCTTTTTATTTATCTTTAAGACTGAGTTTAAAAATTTCTTATTTGAAAAGCTTTTAGTATTTGGAGATAAATTTTAAAAATATGAGCCCGACAAGTCATTTCAGAGCTAAAGTGATAAATATGGCTCATAAATAAACTTTTTATTTCAACATCGAAAAGAAGAAAAAAGAAATGATTAAATTTTAATAAAAGTACCTACGTCAAATATATTTCTTCCCTTATATATATATATAAGGGACAAAAGAGAAGTGGCGGAGGATAAAGATGGTACGTGATGAGAAGTCACGAGTTATATATTACTCACCCTAAGGTGTAAATGTCTATTGCTACGTATTTTGCAATTAGTCTGATAGCCCATTTCAGTCCGGGAGTCTGTGAATGAGTTGTAGTAGCACAGTAGTAGACTAACACAATATAGAAGAGAAAGAGAATAGAACGAGCAGTCGAGACCGGAAGAGATGGCTGACAGAGAGGGTTGAATATACTCGAGATCGTGGGGGTATGAGTTTAAGAGCGAGAGTAATACACGAGTTTTGAGCTTGAGACAAATGTTTAGAACAATTGTTCTCCATTTGTAAATTAAAGCAAATACGTAAATATACTAGCCCCCTTGAACAGCTTTTTCTCAGCAAGCTATTTTGTATACTATTCACTAAAAATATACTATTGTGCGCGTGTTTTATTTTATACCCATGAATACGGATATGAATGCAAAGTAATTTTATTTTACGTTTAAGTATTTCTTTCATACACTTTAACAAAATGAATAAAAAACTTAGTAATTAAGAAAATTTCATTTTTATTAATCAAATATCATGATTTGTTGATAAAACTTCAAAAGAAAATTTATAAATAACTCTTTTTACAAGATTTAATTTCGCGTAGTGTTATGTCATTTAATAACTACAAAAAATTTATTCAAATCACTATCTCTGTTAGTTTTTTAATATAAAAATTAAATTATCTAACTAGTAAAATAATTAATTAAACTAAAATATTAAACAAAAATCTTTAATTGAGTTAAAGGTCTGCTAGTAAAAGTTTTGCAGTACAAGGTCTGCTTTACCGTTTTACCCACCGAACGCAAAAAATAATATTATGCTATCATCACCTATGTCCAGGATATTAGACATATGTAATTACATTTCAGACAATTGTGAGACTCTTGACTTCACGAGTTTCAATCAGAGTCAAAACTACAGCACCAATGAAATCTCAGCTCTGTTAGTATCTCTTAGGGCCAGTTTTTCAATCCGAGATAAAATTTTATCTTATGCCAATATATATATATATATATATATATATATATATATATATCTATGTTTCATGTTTATAGATATACTGGCAATAATAATTTTATCCTGGATAAAATTTTATCTCGGATTGAAAAACTGGCCCTTAGATAACAAATAACTAAGTCAAATTATTAAATTAATAATCATGTCCGTATTAAAACCAGTAAAATATTAATCTCACTTTCAATATATCCCTCACATCTTTAGTTAAACATCTTCAGTTAATTTTTATATATTATAATTATTATTAAATTAGTATTACATTTATATTTATTGTAATATCTGTAAAAATTCCAGTATTTTCTTTTTCTTTTTTTATTTTTTTGTTATTACTTTTCTTTTGTAAACGCTACCAATACAGCGCATTTCGTTTCAAGTTATGCTATGTAATTTGTATAAACTTATTTAGAGAGCCTGTTATTGGCCTTTTGGCTGTTGGGTTCTGTAAAAAGAAAATAAATAAATAAATTAAAATTTTATTATCTATTATCAACTAAAATCTTATGAATTTTTTAAATAAAATAAAATAGTAAATATTATTTTAATAAATGTAAAGTACTGAAATAAAATAAAATGTATTTAATTCGCACCTATTCTTATAATTTTATCTACAGGAACAGGGATTGTTCGCAGTAAATTTGTAAGGTATATGTGTATGTGTAATAGGGGTAAAGCGATGTAGTAGTTTAAGAGCAAGAGGTTGAATAAGATGCTGGCTGGTGGATGTTAGATGGTGGATCCTGGAAGGTGAATCTTGTGAGCTATCTTGTTCGCTGTAGGTGAGCCAACATTTACATAGGCGTATACGCAGTCGGAATAACAATGCCAGAGTCTCTGAGACACAGAATAACTTCATCCGCCGTGGTGGTTCTTAGAACAACCGGAAACACCTCAGCATTCAAATCTATTGACTATATCTATGTATTCTCAAATATAAATCTATAGGTATACATATGTAAATATATATATATGTGTGGTTGCAGTAAGTGCACGTAATGCATGCAGTTAGTTAATAAAAAGTTTTTCAACTTTAATTATCGTTTAAATTAAACAACAGAAATATTTAAGAATAGAACCGCTGTAATTTAAGGTTTTTGTAAAGATCCCGTTATTTTATTGTTGTTATTATTATTATTAAAATTAATTGGAACACATTTTACCAAACCTACACTTGTTTTTCCGCTAATAAAATATCCTTAACCCGCTTAATTTTAATATAATTACTCGGTGAGACGGTAATTAAAATTACAAAGACTTTGTGTTATTGATCTTTAGGCATTATTATTATTATTATTATTATATATTTTTCTTTTTTTTTTTTAAATCAAGAACGAGGTATGAGTTTTTTTTTCTTACGTATAAAATATAACACTCGAATTTATTCTTATCAACATACTCCACTTTAAAAAACGCGAGTTTTATAAATTATACTAATAACAGTGGTTTTTATTAATATTTATTTAGAATTAATAATTAGTAATTAGTAATAATAATAGTTATTAATAATGGAAAAATTATTTATGACATCTTGTTAGCGATCGCGAGATGCAATGAGTGTAATTGACTTGTCCATTTGTCAAGAGCATTATAACGAGCTGCACAAAGTGACTTTTTGTCCAATTCAAGCACTTGGTTCACCTAAACATACATATTATAATTAATTATTATATTTACACTGTCACTATCGTTATAATAAATTAATTATAGTTTCAAGTACCTGATCGATACGGCCTCGGATGCTGCTGTCGAGAATACAAGAAACAAGCAAACTTTCAACTTCAGATGCATCAATATTCAATTCTTTACTAATGAATGGGATGTGAATTCTTGTGTAAGGCTTGATTAGTTTAATAAGGACCTGTTGAATAATATAAATACATAAATTTATTGTACTGATAAGTTGATGTTATTAGAATAATTAATGGTTGAGAAAATTTATTGACAATTACCTGAGTTCTAATATTACGTAATAAATCTTCAATATGTTCTCTAATAAATGGATCATCCATAATATTGTTTCTATTTTGCTTGAGAATATCTTCAAACTGACCAATATCATTATTTTGATAACTTGATACTAAATTAGTCATTGCTAAAATTTCAGGATCGTTTTTGTAGGGCTTGGCTTCTTGTGAATCAAATGGGTTTATCGCTGATTTCATTAACCTGTAATTATTAAATTTTTTATAAATAATTATTAAACAATAATAATAATAAACTTTGAAAGAAGCTTCAAAAAAATTTAAGAAAAATATTTTCAAAGTTAATTCTAAATTCTTAACCACATTAGTACCTTTACTTTCTTATCCTACTACTAAATTAATAAAACTGTTTATAAAACAATGAACAAAGAAAAATATCTCAAACCAGTGGAATAAATAATCAACATTTCTTAAGGTAGTTGTCCTGGTTAAGGCATACCGTCAGAAAATTCTAAATTTTTGTATACTTATTAAGGACATGATACAATTACCCTTACAAATTTGAAGTCGATTGACTACCTATAACCCGAGATGAATTAAATTAAAAATTGGATGTTTAACATTGATTGCATACGCTCTCTGCAGTTCTGTACCAGTTTCTTAGTTATAAAAAAAATCTAACTGTCAGAAACTTTAAAAAAGCTGACAGTCTTTTAATGTATTTATTGTGAATTTAAAAAAAAAAATAAAAAAAAATTTTTGACCGTCTAATTATTTATAAATAACGGATTAAAGTTCAACAATTTATGAAAAAGTATATATCTACGGAGTCAGACAGAAACAATTGTATGGGTTGCGTCTCCATGAGTACAGTCTTGCTTAAAAATAATGGATTACTTAGCTACAAGCTCATATAATTTTGCAGCGCGTATAATCTCTAATTTTTTGACAATATTGTACCATGACAACTACCTTAAGTTTGATACCGTAAAGTTTAAAATGATATCTCAATTTAAAAAAAAAAAAAAAAAAAAAAAAACTTACATATTAGCAAGAACGAGATATTTAAGACACGTTGTACGTCTCGGAGATCCAGATTCATCGTAATTTTTAAAAGCTTCAAAGAAATCAGTGTGTGCTCTCTCAAACTCGCCTTCTCTGAGATGCATTTTGCCACCACATTCTAAAAATAAAAAAAAATGTAAAATTCATGACATTTATTATTCAATCAAGACACCAATCACCTGCTTGACAAGATATTAAAAATTACCTCTGATAACTCCCATAATAAGTGGATGAGGAATAGCACTCTTGATATGCAGACTCTGTTCGTACAAAGTCTTCAATTTTTTATTGTTCTTTTGCGCAGTGTACATTTGAATCTCCAGGGCATAAATTTCTAATAACTGAGTCCCCTTTTTTAGATCATCCTCTCCGTCGTCAGTTTGGCAGCTGTGATGCAATTGTTTCAAAATTTTAGCCAGTTTATTGAAATCTGAACGATCGAAGTAGAGTTTTCCTAATTTAGTGTTTGTTTTAAACCACAATCGATCATTCTTGGCGTCTTTTAGAGCATCGAGAGTTGTTTCATAAAAATCTTGTAATAGTTCCATCTGAAAATATAGAAATTTTTAATTCAAGCTTTTTTATTATTTTGAATGTAATTAATTGATTATTTATTGTAAGACTTCTTACATTTTTAGAAGTGCTGATGTAATCTAAAATTGAATTGATAGATTTTTCCGAGTGATTTCGCGTTACTGCACTTTTGATGTACGTTAATAACTGCTTGTACCTCGTCATCATTTCCTTGTAATTATTCTAAACAATTAAATAATTAGTTAGTGATGATGATAACACAGGAGAAAAAAAAACTGATTTTGAATTAAAATTTAAACAATTGATTATTAAAAATGATACTAAATTTAGTAAACATCCAACAATTTTTTTGAGATTTTTATAATAATTAAATTATAATATAAAGAATTTAGTAAAAAAATACCACATGTAGAAATTAAAAAAAATTACAAGTGTAAATTTTTAAAAATATTTTTTTTATAATATTTAATTTATTATAAAAATTTAAAGAATTGTTAAATGTCTGCTAATTTCAGTATCATTACTGAAAAAAAATGCTTACAAGTTTGAAATTGATTTTGATCATTTGTTTAAGAGCTTTAAAACCCCATTCTCCTTTATCACCAGCTTCGAGGTCTAGAACTTTTTGAAAACTTTGTAATGCTGCTTTTGGATCATCTTCTTTCAGAGATTTACTATTATAATATTGATTCTCTAAATCAACATCAGGTTCCGAATTTGAATCCTCAGAATATTCCTGCAAAAAAAATTTATTTTTAGAGAAAAATTCTCATAGTGTGTTAAAACAAAAATGAATTCATTAATAATTTTTACAAGTAAATTTTTAGCTGTTTATACAAATAAAACGTCTATTTTTACACAGATGATAACCTAAAAATACGGAAAACGTAAAATTAACCGGTAAAATAATTTAATAAAGATTGTAAAATACTTACGAGACCATAATCTTCTTCTTCCTCACACATAAAATCATCTTCAACATCAGACATGCTTCCTATTTAATAAATAATTACCAATAAAAAATTAATATTTACTATTAAAATAACAGCAATGTAAATTTGCGGTAAGAGTATAAACTTTTGGCCCAACACTACTTTATCTTTATCTAATTCTGTTGTTTCATTCTCGTTCCGCTCATCCTCTTCAAACTCCGCAAGCGCAGTCGATACCAATATGGCTGTCATTAGCGCGAAAAAGTATGAAAATTAAATTAGCTGACATTTGAAAATTTTGATAATTTTTATTTTATTGAAAAATAATTTTTATAAAATTAAAAAAAAAATTTTCACATGTAGAAAATTAAAAAAATTTTCCGTGAAATTTTTTAAAAATAGTTTTTTCGTTTTAATTTTTCATTAAAAAATAAAATAAAAAATTTTTTATTGTCGGCCAACTTAATTTTCATCAAAAAAGTTTAAATATAAATAACACTGAAGTTGACAGATATTAGAAATTTTTTTAGAATTTTATAGCAATTAAATTATTGAAAATTCCAAATGTGAAAATTAAAAAAAATTATTAGTGAAAGTTTTTAGAAGCATTTTTATTATTGTAATTGATTTGTTATAAGAATTTAAAGAATTGACAGCTGTTAGCTAGCTTCAGTATGATGAAAATAACAGAAAAATTTTAGACGGAATTGGAACGTTCAAGATTATAAATACGACATCTAGTGAGTAGTTATCAATTAAAAAATGTATCGTAGGATAAATCGTTCAAAAAGGTTATAATTAATAATAAATTTTATTTATGAAGGTATTTATTTAATAATTAATAAATGAAATGGAAGTTCAAAACGAAGATATCGATAACGACTTGATTTTGTATGAATTACTGGAGTATTTCGTAAAAAAGCAAGACCCAGAATTAGTCGTAAGTACCATAAATAAATAATGAACATCTGGTATCAATAGCAACCTGTCAAAGTCTAATAATACGTGTCATCATGAAATAATTAATACTGAATACTGACCCTGATTTTAATTTTTCAGCGTTTTAAGAATGACATCGACATTCTTCCCACTACAGGAACCATTAAAAATGCACTACGTTATCTCAATAACAGATACTCACTCCCAGAGAGTATATCACAACAAATAAGTTTAACTTTGCCATGGAAATTTGCCAGTGGTGACAACGGACGACTCCTAGCTATTTTACACGATAATATTTTAGAGATTAGACGCTCCAAAGATGAATTCTCATCAGTTATTGGCAAAGCAACAGGTTCTTATTTAATTTTGTTCAATTAAGTCTTTATTTGCTGTGTTATAAATTTATATAAATTATTATGATACAGAAATTGAGAAACATCTGATAATTTTTAGAATTTTTTTTAACAAACAAATTACAGCAAGAAAATTTAATTTAAAAACTTGATCTTTAAAAGCTCTAAAAAATTATAAAAGAGATTTTTATAAATAATTTTCGACAAAAATAAACACCTAGTTTATTTTTAAAGAAAAATCAAAAAATTGTCAAGTGTCTGCTAACTTCAGTCTCATAAATTATGTTTACTAATAAAATTTATTTACTTTCAGTTTCTAAGGATGCTTTTCCCCAGTGGCGTAAATTAGTATGGAGTCCAGACGGTTCAATTCTAGTACTTGCTTCAAGCAACGGCCAGTTATCATTTTACAATTCATTAGGCAGCAATATTTTCAACGTTAATTCCAAATCAGAAGCACAAAATCCGGAAGTATTGGAAGCTGGCGACGCAATATCGTCGATGATTTTCAACAAACCTCGAGTATCCACAGAGCAATGGTCTTACGAATTCCAAACAGTTACTTATAGTGGCCTTCTCAAGTCTTACAATCTAGCAGTTCACGGTTACGAGTATAAGTATCAATTTTCATTTGGAAACTTCTACCGGAAAGGTGTTAACGCCTTCACTTATGACCACCAGCACAATATTTATATCGTCGCAGGCAACAATATCATCCAAAGTAGCTTATCTCCCGCATCGAACGTCGGTTTGACTTCTTGGAGACCTATCAACGACTATCCATTCTACAAATTGTCTTTTACCTTCGAAGAAAATTGCGGTTCACACACTATGTCTCTCTGGAATTTAATACCAAAGTTCCGATCACCTGAAGAGCCTGTAATCTTTCGTATAAATGTGTCACCCAATTGCAATTACGTAGCGTGTTTGCACACAGACGGTGTGATATCTCTTTGGAATTTACCGAGTTTTCAGTTAAAACACCAATGGAAGCTTCACGAGCAGCCTAATTATAATGCAAAGAATCCAGTAACTGTTTCCAAGTACAGAAAATTGCCGGCTGTATACACAGAATTTCATCCAATGGACATCGGATGGTGGTCAGACCACGCGATTATTATCGCCCGCTACTCAGGAGCTATTTCGGTTTGTTCAATAACTGATTTAAAAAATCTTCTAGGTGCGTGTCCGGAGTTTTTGTTTGGCCAACCACAAATAGCTGAATTTTTACTGGGCAAAGGATTTTTATGTCTCGATTGTGAGACGATAATAACCACTAAAAAGCGGATGCAAGAGTCTAGTCTAGATGGCCACAACTCAGAAGCTTCGGACAGCGAGAAAGAAGAAGACGAACTGGAATCCTTGACGCTTATGAATTATTTAACAAATTTACTACGCAGTGCTTTATACTCGATTACAGACATCGAAAGCTTCCAACCGAAAAGAAAGAAGGCAAGAATTTTACAGAGAACTTACAGGATTCTAGGGCTCAAAAGTACTACGCCAGAAGAACTTTACTCGAGAAAGATAGATCTGGAGGAATACGATGAAGCTTTGGCGTTAGCTAAATCTTATAACTTGGACACGGATCTGGTGTATCAGACTCAGTGGCGTAAGTCCCAGTTTTCTATGAAAGCAATTACAGATCATTTGAGCAAGGTGAGAAAAAGATCATGGGTTTTGAACGAGTGTATTATGCGAGTTCCTGATACTTTGGAAGCAGCAAGGGAGCTATTGAATTTTGGGTTAAAGGGCACTAATCTTGATGCATTTTTAGCTTTAGCGGAAGATGATGATGGCAAGTTTTGTACTGTTGACAGTGATGAAGATCCGGCTCAACTCAACGATGTGGCCGCTAATCTAAAGTACATGCAGACGGTGAATAAAAAACTTAAAGATGTTGACTTGTCGACTTGTACTCCGGCTCAAAAAGAGTTGCTGAACCTCCGTAGAAGTCTTTTGAATCACTTGGATAAACTTAAGACTTATGAAATAATTATTTCAAGTCCCGATAAGTATAGAAAAGATTCCTATGAAAAATTCAGGCAGTTAACTATCCTAGAGAATGCAGTGAGGTTCGCTAGAGACTGCGATCACAATACCGTTGGACTTTTGTTCACATACCACGGACAGAAGCTTATTGCACACTGGCTGCCAATCATTAGCTACTTTCCCGAGACGTTGAACCCAAATGAATACAAAAAATTACTTCCTGAGTGCGATGATCAGGGCCAATTGTTCCTGCTTTACCAGAAAGAATTGCGCCCGAAGGATTGGTCAGAAAAACACGAGTTTGATTCACTTGTTGTGGATGATGATGACAATGAATGTGAAGTTATTTATGAAACAGATCCCGGTTTGTCTGCTTACAAGACCACCGAAATAACGATGGATTTGCTGCAAAAATGGTACCGAGCTCGTGCTTATGACATCGAGCGCAACAGTTGCATTGTAGAAAACGCTTTGGAACTTATTAAAATAGCACGGTCTCACAATATCACCGGCTTGGAAGAGTTTTTACTCCAGCTGGAAACCCTTGATGATTTAATTTACAAGGTACAGTTAGATGGTATGCCTCTAGCACAATTTGAAAAGTTGTCTAACTTGGAAAAGATAAAACTACTGATGAGCACATCGACGGAAAAAAATTTTATATCACATTTAAAAAATTACGTACTTCCTTTTATTTATCGCAAGCAAAAGTACCTTGGTGATGATCTTGATAAAAAGTTACTCAAAAGTTATTTAATTGATATTAGTGAAGATGATTTGTCAATGGTGTTAATTTTGTTTAATAATCTGAAAAATGATGTTGATATTTTAAACATGATTGAAGATATTGTCGAGCTTGCTGTTGACTGTATTTATGCGTGTAACAATTTTAATATGTATCAACGCGCTAAGGAGATATTTAATACGCTTCCCAAGCCACAGGCGATGCAAGATGCTGCAGGAGCTGCTGGTTTGATGAATGACTTAGAACGTGAGATAGAGTGCTTGAAAATTTTGAATAAATATCATGTGCAGTGCACTGTATGTTTTATTCACGAGAATAAAGACTCGGTAAGCGAAGTTAAAATGCTGCTGCATCAAATGAGTAGAAGTTTGAATGAATCCTCTACCCCGGCAAATCAAGAAGCTTGGACAGAAGTTTTGAACGACATGTTGGAGCTTCAGGAATTTATTTTTTTGTCTATTGATATCGAAGACTGCTTTGAAATTTGCGTTGACGCAAAACTCGCTTCTGGAATGAAAACTAATATACAAAATTGCAAGTCACTTATTGAAACTAAAAAGAGTGAACGTTCGTTGCTTAAAGTTTCGTATGACAAAACAGTTGAGTTAGTTTTGAAAGCTAGTAGAGAATATTTCAATAGTTCTAAGAGTTTGCAGGATTCAAATATGGAATTAGCGCGAGCTTGTATTCATTTAATTGAAGACGAAAACCCGTTGATTCAAGAAGAATATGATCTAATAAATTCTTTGCAAATTCTCAATGAATTTAATATAAATATTTTACCACTGCAAGTGAGACTTTGTCAAGATAAATTGAAATTAATTGAAAGCTGCTTAACTAACAAACGTGACGCCTACAAACGACAACAACGTCTGCTTACTTTGGCGACTTATTTAAACATTGAAGGTAAAAATACCAGAAGCCGTGAAGGTAAAGTATTAGAACTAATTGCTGAAAAAGCTTATCAAGAGCAGGATTATGATATTGCAACATCTACGTGCCAAAAGTTAATAGATAGTAGTTATTTTCCAGCTTGGAAAATAATTCAAACTCTTGGTTGCGCTGAAGATTTCAATGATTTGGGTTTTAGACAAAAATGTCTAGCTTTTACGCTTACTTACGGCCCCACTGAGATTCTAGAAGAGACTCTTCGGCAAATGCATCTGCTTGAAATTCAAGTACTAAATAAAAATCTTGAAGACTGGAAGTCAATAAATGAATTCAGTGACAATTATAAAGATAAAAATGATCAAAGTATCGATGAAGACGATGAATTTATCGACGCAATGACAACTCCTCAGGTTGAAGTTAAAGAATTTGTACCAAAAATTCTTGAAACCTCAACTGGCTTGGTAAAGAGTTCTGCGCAACTAGTCAAAAATTCTACACTGGGCATTTTACAAAACGTCGGGGCACAAGGTTTTTGGAAGACTGCATTGAGTTTTAGTAGAACCCAAGATGAAGATAGTTATTTAGCTGAGTCAAATGCTGACAATGATGATAAGCGAGATGAAATTCAGAGTTTCCCGGTTTTCTACGCCTCGCTATTCGATCAATGTACCTTAAGTCGTTGGGACTCGAGATACGAACGTTACTCGATGCCTGATATTGACAATACTAAGTTAAAAATGTGTCAAACGTTACTACGTATTACTAAATTGAGTGAGACTGCTAGTTATGGATTAGAAGTAAGTGACATTAGTCACTTGTTTGTGCAATTAGCGAGTCATATCATGTCAGATGATTGGCAACTAGGTATGGCGTATCTGTTAAGCTTGAATGATTGTACAGATGATTTTATTTCACACACTCAGGAAGTCTTTAGAAATTTACCGCAAACTAATTTATACATTCATTCTGCTATTTATTTTTATTCGATAAAATTGTACTGTAGATTACGACCGGATGCTGATGATTGCTTCACGTATGACCCCATGGAATTAATGAGAATGATGGCCAATGAAGCAAGGGACGAAGCTGATGACTTGAAAATAGCTCTAGTTTATTGGTGTCTGCAATTGACTCACGAAAGTCATGAACAAGTACCTGAAGTAGAAAAAATAGAGGTGCAGTCAGATCTAGTTTCAAATCCAGTGGATGCTAATTCTGTTGAAAAGCCTTCGGATGGTGAGAAGGAGACAACGAATTTATATGAAAATGAAGCATTTAAAATGGCAAGTGCTGATGGAGACGGATGGGATGACAACTGGAGTGATTTTTCAGATTCAGAATTCAAAGAAAAAGGTGAAAGCAAAGAAGCTTCAGATAATTTAATTGGCTCGGATAATTTAGAATTCAACTCATCTGTCGAACAAGCTGTTGATAGTGAGGTTTTGTCATTGGATACCTTTGATGAAACTCAGACTGACACTGCTGATGATACAACGGAAGAGCAACGTTACGCAGAATTTGAACATTTGTATTCTCGGATGGAAACTAAAGAAGACTATGTCGAGTTGAAAGAAATAATTAATTCGTGGCCTGTATTTACGAATCCAGACCTCACGAATGTTGATAAACACCCCACACTAAGGATGATCGGTGTCAGCTTGCTTATAGCCCAAAAAGATAATTCTAAATTTGAAGCTCCCAGTCTGCAAGAGTTCAAAGAACTGTTGAAGACTCGGCCAGTTGATCCGGAAGTCTATGTGGCATTTATTAAAAAGTTTGACGGGAAATTTAACGTTCAAGATAAAATTTATTTAAGATTGTGTGCCAATGATCCATCTCTGCATCAAGAAGCTATTGATATTGTAAAAAAAGAGAGAGACGTAGAATTGTCGGTGCCTATATTGGAAGAAATATTTTTTAAAAATTTAACAGCACTGTTGCCTCCTACTCATCCAGCTTACAGTAAAATACTTGAGGAAATGTTTGCAAATCATCCAATTACAGAGATAGAACCTCATATACGTATTTTAATTGATAGACTTACCGAACAGAAACATGTAACATATGCTGTTGCTTTGTGGAATCAACTTAAAGCTGTGCCAGCGCCTATCTAAAGCTTTTTAATTTGTTTTTAAATATTTATAAATGCAAATAAATTAATTTATTTTTATCGTTATTAATGAATTATTTTTCTGAAAATTATAATTAAAATTATTTTTTTTTTTCAATTGTAAATATGCTGTAAAAATAAATAAAATTTATACGACTTAATTTAAATTTAAATATTAAATTATTTATTAATAATGTGATAATATATTTTTAATTTCTGAAAAAGTGATTTATTTCAACTCAAAGATTATAAAAGTCAATCAACAGCTAAGTAAATTATTTTTAAATATAAATTAACGCTTTTTCCAAGTAAATTTTCTTCTCGCACCTTCTTGACCTGGCTTCTTTCGTTCTTTTATTCGCCAATCCCTAGTCAATAGACCAGCAATTCTCATTTTTTCTACCATGTCCTTGTCTACAAAGCTTCGTAATCCCCAAGCAATTCCCCAACGAATTGCACCAGCTTGACCAGAAAATCCTCCACCTTCAACATTAGCTTCGACGTCAACTTCCTTATCCATTCCCGTAAAAATTAATGGAAATATAACTTGTTCTCGGCTTTGAATGTTTGTGAAATAATCGATATTCTTGCCGTTAATTTTTATTTTTCCAGAACCATTTCCTAAAATTTTGACTGTTCCACGGCATGTGTGTCGCATGCATTGTGTTACTAAAATAAATGGTCTTCCTTTTTCATCATACTCCAAAGGTGGAATTATTAATCCTCTTGTTTGTATATGTTTTAATTTCCTGAACTTCATGATGAAATCTTTAGCCGTTTCTGACCAAGGATGCCCTTCCAATCTTTGAAGTGAAGCTACCAACGCTTCGTAGTCGCTGTCACTTACAGGCTCCAAAAAAAGTTTTTCAAATTCTTTTCTGGACAACCAGTCAGATCCTAACAAATTTGCTCGATTGCCTTCATTTGGTAAAATACCTTTTGTTATCTGTTCATCTTCAAATTTATTAAGATACTCCATTTGTTCAACAATATCGTAGAGCACAGAGTAGAAATTAGGTTTCAATGTATAGAAGAGTGAATGGAATGGCCTACCTTCTTCATCAAACTGAGCAGTTTTTTTTGGTGGAAAAATTTTACTAGCTTCTTCCATTATTGGTCGTGCTTTTGGTTCATATAAACCAGATGGAAATAGATACTGAATTGATCTGTTGATAGCATCTTGATTGAACGTTTCAGGATTTTCACCCATCATGTTTGCTAAGTGCCTTTTACCTATTTGATAATCTTGATCTTCTTTTTTTATGAATTTATGGTATTCTGCAGATCGTTCTAGATAAGCTTTCATAGCACTATTTAATTTTTTATTTTTTAAACTACCATCTTCGACACTTTCAGCGGTTGTTGAAAAACAACTCCTCATCAGAGACTTTATATAAATACCTTCTGTTAAATTTTTTGTAATACTGTACTGTCTCAACATCATGACGCTCGTTAACATTTTTTCACCAAAAATTAAACTACAATTTATTATTTAATTAAAACACAAGGTTCTTTCTAACCATTTATTTAACACACTGCTCCCGACGTTGCCTTCTCCATGTTAATTGAAAATTAGTGTTTAACCTAAAAGTGAGATATTTTTTATTTCTATTTTAATAGCTAGCTTGTATATTTATTTTTTTACTTGACAAAAATACTTACCGAAAAAATAATAAATTCTAAATGACAACTTTTTTTAATTTGGAAAAATTTAATTCTCGCAAATTTTATACAATAAATATTATTTTTAAAAAGGCGGATGTCGGCTTAGTTTGTAAATGAAAATCGAAAAAGTGAAAAGTAAAAAAATAACTTTCTTTACTCTTGAAAACTAACGATAAAAATTAAATACTAATTAATTTTTTATTAGTTTTAACAAAAAAAAATGAAAAAGTAAAAATTTATTTATATTATTAACAATCAAGTCAATTCAAAAAGAATATTATTTTTCAGGAATAAAACTCGTCTCAAATAATATTTTTCTTATTAGTAACCGTATAAAATATAATTGCTCTTTTTAATTATCAGCAAATATTTTAATAATTTAATAAATATGAAATTGGAAAATTAAAATATAAAATTAATCTGTTAAAATTTTTAAAATACCCGGTAAAAATATCAAATTATTTTTAGTTATCGCCTGCAGGTAATACCACTGAATATAAAAATAAATATGACTTACGTAGTAATTGAAAGTCATTTCCGGTTATAAGCACTAGAGGCGTCAGCAGGCGTCAATCGCAATTTATCTGCTGCACGCCATTTTGTCTTTGTCGTTTGTCGATGGTTTGTAGACACAACCTGAGCATACAGTTTATTATTGTAAAAGTTTATTATTTTCTTACGCTAAAAATCAGTTATTAAAATAGAAATAACGTGAATAAATATAAAAAAATATTTAAAAAATGAGTTACGGTCGTCCTCCTCCCCGTATTGACGGGATGGTGTCTTTGAAAGTTGATAATTTAACTTACAGAACAACGCCGGAGGATTTGCGACGTGTGTTCGAGAGATGCGGAGAAGTTGGTGATATTTATATTCCCAGAGACCGATTCACCCGCGAAAGCCGTGGGTTCGCATTTGTCAGGTAAACTTTGGAGTATTTATTTTTTAATTATCATACCTATCACCTGAGTTATCTTTTTTAATAGTTGATAACAATCCATAGCACACATATTTTCGCAGTTACAAGCTGTGACGTCATCAAGTCCCTTTTTTATTTGAATTGCCGGCATTTGGAGTGTGACTAATTCAGCAAAATAATTAATTGACTTTTATAATTTATTAGATTTTATGACAAACGTGATGCTGAAGACGCACTCGACGCAATGGATGGACGTCTTCTAGATGGAAGGGAACTTCGTGTACAGATGGCTCGTTACGGAAGGCCAACTTCACCTCACCGGAGCCGTGGAAGTCGCCGCCGAGGAAGGCAAGTCGCTTTTTATTTAAATGATTCTTTAAATTAAGCTAAATAAAAAATTACTCATCATTTAATTTGTTTTGTTTTTGTAGATCACGTAGTCGCAGCCGGGATCGCCGACGGTCTCGTTCAAGATCCAAGTCTAGGTCACGAAGCCGTGACCGTGACCGCAGACGTTCCTACAGCCGTAGTCACAGTCGTTCCCGCTCGGATAGCAAAAGCTCCCGAGGTAAATCTCACTCACGCAGTAAATCTGCCGAAAGAGAGAATAGCCGATCTAAGTCTAGGTAATTTTTATTGATAAATTTCGATAATTTTTATCTTGATTAGTTTAAATAGACAATTGTAGATAAATTTTAACTGTTAATCAGTAAAAGGCATTTTTTATGTGAAAATATGACAGAACAATATGCAAACGCTTGCTATTAGTATCATGAATATTTAACGACGTTTTATTTTTTTTTAAAGGTTACAAAATTCAATGTTACGATCAATATATAACTTGTCCTAGTTTTGTTGGTCAATTCCTTGAAGAAAGTTATAAAAAAAAATATTTTTTTGTTTGGAATCATTTTTATAGGTACTAAAAAATATTCCATAGAGAAATAAAAATTTTTTTTCGTCGATTTTTGTGTGTACTTGAAAATAATTTATAATTTCAAAACTTAAAAATCTTACGGTATTTGAATTTTTTATGAATTTATTTACTATGGTAAAAAAAAAAAAAGTTTTTTTTTTTTTTTTTTTCCTTCCCTCCCAAAAAAACTCATTATCTTAAAATTTATAGTTCACAAATTAAATTATAGTTTTAAATTAAAATAAAATTGCAAGTGTCAATAACTGGGTCTTTTATCTTAACTATTTTAATTTAATTAAAAAATTAATTGTAATTTGTATGATTTCAGGGACTGAACTGGCTAATGGTGTATGAAAGTACAACAAAATGAGATGCACGTGTTCCGAGTTTGCAATGCAGTTTATTCTGACATTGAAAAAATAAGAAAAGGTATAATAAATACTCTAAATACCTAAATCACACTAGCACATTCGCATCTTTTGATCATTTTCGTATTAATTATTTCGACGCACTTCTTTGGGATTTTAATAATAAATGAATTATAAATCCAAATTAATTTTATAATATAAATATAAACATAATACTAGAGCTACAATTTATATTTAACAGAAAAAAAAACTATTTCCAAGTCAATTTTTCTAATCTATTCCTTAATCGCGTTGGAATTTTTTTTTTATATTTCTAAATAGTGTGTTAAAAGTTACTTCGTATTTATCTCGCAAGCTTTATTATCAATTAAAGTTGAATATATATTAAACAATGTGAGTTTTTGTATAAAAACAAAAAGAAAAAAAATCAATACAACTATTTCAACACCAATATCTCTAACTAACTGTTATCTGTTTTTTTTCTTTTTTTACGTTATGTATTTTGTTTAACGCGAATCAAATAAACTAACTCCCCTCGGGTATTCTCTTGTTGACTAAATATTTGTGGACACTTGAAGTCGTCACGTTTAGTAAAATGAATTGTCCAAAATTAATAATTGATATAGACAAAGTTTAACTGATTAATTAAATGAATTAAACTTATCGTATTTAATATACTTAACTTGATATCAATAGAATTTTATTGTGTAGATTTTTGTTTTGAAAATTTTTTTTCTTTGTTCAAATTATTTCTTAGACGATAAGTTTTGCATTTTACTGTAACTATCACTTACAGATTTATTTATGTAACGTTTGCCATTTGTAATAAACTATATTAAAGATAAAAAACAATAATTCTGAATACAAACACAGTTTAGAGAACTAAATTAATGTGCATGATGAATGAAATTATTTACGCCAGTGAGTTAATTTTTATTTTTTTTTAATTTCGTAATCAAAATCGGTATCGTATTAACGCCCACCCGTTTACAAATGAATAATTTTAAGTAAATAATATTAGTAACAATAATAATAATAATATTGATAAATAAAATTAATTAGTACCCTTGAAAACATCTGGATGCAGCAAAGTAAAAGCATATGACTAAGTTGTGATTTTATGGTGCCACAGGCGGTGGAAAGGCGTGGAGTGGAGTGTCGAGTGATGGGGGTAGCTGAGAGTATGCAGTAAGCCGAACTGTAAGCGGGGCTGTATGCTGAGTTTGCTGTATGCAGAGTTTGCGAGCTAAGCGGTTGCCGGTGTCTGGTGATAACGATGAGGATGGCGATGACGATGACAAAGCTCGAGGTTCGCGGTGAAAGTGAAAGGCGCTAGCAGGGTTCCCGTTACATTAAGCAATAGTGAGTCTGAATGAAAGAACGCGCTCGCTCTCTTGTGTTATTACACGGGGGGCTTAGAGCGCTTTAATTTTAGGATCACGTACGAGAGAAATAAAGTTATTATGACGAAGGGGATGACGATGAAAGCAAGAAACCGAGCCTGCAGGTCTATATTTAATAGCCAACGATTACTGATGTCGCAGTCGAGTTGCTGACATACACGAGACACTTTTTCCTGATCCTCGTCATCAGTCAGACTTGCTGTTCTGGATCTTTATAATCTTCCTCAGGACAGCATTCTCTTGATGAATGAGGGAGTATTATTGACGATCCCTTTAAAGCTGATTCCCGAGTCTTCAGGTTCGGATTCTTAGCTGTTATACGCCATCCATCATCCACCTCAGCGTAATGCCGTCACTGTTAAACCGTGAGTCTTTTATCTCAACTATTCGGTTCAGTATTGTTTCTATTTTATTTTTATTTTTTTGTATTACTTAAAAATTTTTTTTTTATCATTATTATAGTATCTTATTATTATTTTGTTTACGCGCGTACAAAAATTGAGATACTTAATTTTTTACTTTAACTTGTTCCTTAGTAAAATTGTATACTACGGGATTTTTTGTATATTTGCTACTTTTAATACTTTATTTTCAGCATTAATTATCCAATGATTGATGTAAGTATTTTTTTTTTTTTTACTTAGACACTAGGTCATTAATTTTTTGTTTTTTTTTTTTTAATTTTATTTACTAATTTTAATATGCCTAGTAAATTAATTATTGACAATCATTCGTAATATAAATAAATTTTACTATTAAATCAATGACAGTTTTAGTAATTTATTAATTTCATTTGCTACCTATCTACAAATATATATATATAATCTTTGTACTTTATTTAACCCTATATAAAAATTATCATTTGTCATAAAATTGTTACGCATTTTTTAACAATTGAGTAAAATCTACAGTATTAATAATTAATTTCTTTCTTTGTATACGAACTCGTAATCAATATCCTTCGTATTGATTTTATACTTAAAGACTATTATGTATTGGCAATTGTGAGTTATTAATTATTTAAAAACTAATATTTTAATTTTTCAAAATAAATTATTAGAAAAAAAAAAATAGTTAAAATTGTTATTAGTAATTAAAAGATTCGCAATCTCAATTCCTAATTTAAATTATTAAGGCAACAATTATTATTCAATACTATACTAATTATAGCTTTTGATCATTAGTTTTGGTAATCAAATAAGGCTTCAGCGTGCGTCCAATTATGTACATTATAACACCAATAATATGTCCAACTAGATAAATGCTCTTGTAATAAATATAATTATTCTCAAAAGTGAGCAATTGGAAGCCGAATGAGAGGTAAGCCATGCAGAAGAATCTCATAAACCACATCAGACACCACCATCTTGTTCTCGCCTAGAAAAATAAAACAAAACAATTATTCCTAAGCTAATTAATATTAAAAAACATAATGTTAAGATATAATATAATATAATAGACTTACCGAGCTGCCTTCCTCAGTTTGATTGTAAAATTTAACATACATATCTTCAAGGGGAAGGTACGTAATAACAGAAAATATTCCGACATAATACCCAAACGCATATCCGTGCCAAATTGTTGAAACAAAGAATGTCGCCGGTATTCGTAAATTTTTCCATGGAAATACTTTGTATACATATGTAGCCATCCAATACTGAACAGTAATATTCCAACGCTTCATGGCCGTTCTTACAAGATAACTTTTTTCAACACCCCACCAATCAATGTTAAACACTGTCTCAAAGTCCATTTTTTCATCTTTTATTTTCTCTGGATTCAAGGCGCTGCAAAAAAAAATTAATTAATCTCGGTTGTAAACATAATATAAAAGAGTGCAATCAATAAGCTCGTGTTAAAAATAACTAGCACAGCGTTTTATGTTATATCTATATACATTTGCTCAGCTGCTTTGTAGTCCTTCGGACCGAGACCAGGTTGAGGTTGTGAACAAATAGGATAGACTCCTAAACCAGCCATCTGACACACACTCTCGGAAAACATCATTCCTACATACAATCTTGTACGGAAAGTTAAAAATGCTGGAATAATGAACCATAGTCGGTACCAAAATGACCTTTGTTGAAATTCTTCTGTTAATACATACTAAAAAAGAAAAAAAAAAGATCATTGTACTTATATAGTAATAGAGAAAATTTCAGCTGAAACAATTATTATAAAAAAAATATTTTTAAAAATTCGCACTTAAAATTAATTAAAATTTCTACATGTAAAATTTTTTTGCATTATAATTTAATTTTTATAAAAATTTTTAAAAATACTTAAAAAAATATTTGCCTTTTAATTTTTATACTCTGCAAATATTTAATTTATGAATCTCAATGAACAAAATTTTGAAATGTTTGATACTTTCTGCATAATTATAAATTAAAATACATTTGTTTAAATACTTACGAAATTGGGCCATATATTACTGGTGAATAAAAATATTACAGTTGATACACCTATTAATTTTAATTTGTACAATGTTGGTTCCCAACATTCAATATAGTCGGAAAACTTTCTATTTATACAATCCCAGTACGTCCTGTATCTATAGAAAGGACCTAAAAAATTAGAAAACTTTTACTCGTATGCACTTTTTTATTTTTAGAGTAAACATAAACTTTTTTAGTAAGTATCAATACCTGTTAAAATACCCATATAACTCCAGCCATAATGAACAACATCTAAAAAGTTAATATTTTTCATAGCTTTGTAGCATTGGACATCTGGATTGTTTTTAAAATCTTCCAGCGCTGAATTCAATTCAAAGCCCATACCTCCATACTTCAACGTCATCAACATGAGTATTAAATTAGTGTGTGTCGAAATCTCCGGTAGTCCAAACAAATGAGTTAATCTTGATATTATCAAGAGATAAAAAAATGAAAAGAAAAACGATGCCGTATGTCTAATCCTGTGGCAATTAAAAATGAAATTATAAATTAGATGTTATATAAACATAAATATAAGTATCATATCATTAAATCTAATGAGTAGAATTTTTAATAATTACCTAGGAGCTAATTGCGAAAGAATCACAGCACATACGATAGTCATAGCTATCGGGTGTAAAATATCCCATCCAGAAACTATGAGTGATACAAAAAATCCAACTCCAGTACTCACCCATTGTTTATTGAATGGATTTTTTATAGTACGAAAATAATTACCAAATCCTATAAGTCCGAGTAATAGACCGACATAAATAATATCATCGATTATCATGGTGCGGCAAATATAATATAAATATCACACTGATTGGAGTAAGTCCAATGAAAGACTGAATTGTCTGCACTGCGTTATCATACACCCTACTACCCGTATCAGACTCTTTTTTTTATTTAAATGCCCGTTGTTCACTTCTACTTAGTTTTACATTTGTTGCTTTTTAATTTTCGTTGTTTATTCACATGTGGTTGTATAATCAGTAACCACTATGACAATAAATGGACAATTTTCATATTCAACTGAGCTATTTGTATATATTTGAGCAAATATAGATGTATAAATACAAAAAAATAGAAAATTCAATAACTAACTAGTGAGCCACATATGAACTTTGAACACTTTTAAATAATCTGTTTATGTTGTGATTTTATATTTTTTTCTTAGTTTACTTACGTGTCTATATAAATTTATACCTTAAAATTATATCTATATTTATACATTTTGCAGACTACTGACGATGACATATATAAATAGCTGGTATTGAAAGTGCTGCCTCTGGTGATTCACCGAGTAATCAGGATTTTGTTTTCATTTAAAACCGACGTAAATAAAAAGTAAAACGTTAAACTTTAATTTATTTGTTGTCTGGTACATATGTAAATATTTTAAAGAGTTGATTTAGATTTATATCTGTTAATCATGGCTAGAGAAATCATTACTTTGCAACTGGGACATTATTCTAATTATGTCGGGGCTCATTGGTGGAACTTACAGGTTAGTTTTTATTTATAATAATTTCATTGTTTATATTCATACATAATTATTGTAATTATATGTTTTTTTCTTTTTAAGGAATCTGGATTTTCGTATGACCCGAGTAAACCAAGTGAAATAAATCATGATGTTTTGTATCGTGAAGGAGAAACTATAAAGGTATAATTTTTTTATCAAAATTAATCGATTTTTAATTTAATTTCATAATTTTATAATAATTAATGATACTGAAACCCGCAGACATTTAAAAGTTTTTTTATTTATTTCATTACAAATCAATTATAAACAAAAATTATTTTTTTTTTAAATTATTATAAAAAAATAAAAGGAAAAATTTCACATGTAAAAGATTTGAAATACTATAAGTGCAATTTTTTAAAAGTATTTATTTAATAATAATTTAATTGGTAGCTAAAATCAAAAAATTTTTAAATGACTATTGGTTTCAGTATCATTTGTAATTCTTGTAAATTTTTTTATAATAAATTTAGTTATTATAAAAATCCAAAAAATTGATAAATGTCTGTTAATTTCAGTACCATAACAATTAAAATAGCATGATAGAAAAAAATATTAAACACCTGAAAAATTAATTATGTATGACTGTGAATCTAACAAAGATTAAATAATTGTTATAATTGAAAAAAAAATCAATACAATATAAATAATAATAATAATAATAAAAAAATGCATATTTAGAAAATTAAACATTTTGTAGGTGCATTTTTTCAAACTTTTAAAAATTATTAATTAATTTATTTATAATTTAAAAAATATTTTGTTCTTAAACTCATAACCATTACTTATTTTTGTGCTGATAAAAAAAAAAAAAAAAAATGAGGTATCAAGCATAAAAATAAAAAAATGCTTGTTTTTTAAAATAAAAAACTTTTCCGCTTTCTTTGCTATTCATGAGTATTTTCTTAAAGTACGATAGGACTATTATAATTATAATTATCTAATATTTTTAGAAAGAAGTAACATTTACACCACGACTCTTAGCTGTGGACTTGAAAGGGTCACTAGGATATTTAAATGAACGAGGATCTCTATACGACGATCCGAAAAATGTTCAAGATCATACATGCCTATGGGATGATAACAAAGTAGAAGTCACTGCAGAAGAGTCTGTTCCAGTTGCTCCATTTGTTCAGAGTCTTCAGAATGGCTCAGAACAGCAAAATGAATCAGATGAGAAGTCTGATCTTGAGAACATAGAAACTTGGACTGATTATTTGATTCCGCGATTTCATCCGAGGACTATTAATGTTATTAAGGATTATAATCATGAGTGTACTAAGAAACCTTTTGATGTATTTAGTTATGGGTATAATTTATGGAAAGAAGAACAATATAATGATGACTTTTGTGATAGAATACGACAGTATGCTGAAGAATGTGATTCTTTACAAGGATTCCAGGTAAATTCATAAATTTTATTGATGCTCAATAACTACAACAATTTTATCATGTATGCTAATTATATTTTTGTATTTTATTGACTATCTTTATCAATACAAATAAATAATTTTCAGGTATTAATGGATTCAACTGATGGATTCAGTGGACTTGGATCAGCTTGTATTGAATATTTACAAGAAGAATACGGAAAAAGTATTTTAGCTTTTCCTTTAATCGAAAGTGGCTCTAATGAAATGTCAGCAGCGAGTTTGATAAAAGTAGTAAATATCGCACTGTGCTGGGAAAAACTTGGTGAACATGCATCACTATTCAGTCCTCTGTCTTGTGGAGAACAAGGATGGCCTTGTCCAGGCTTGCCCCGTAAATTCGACAACCTAACATACGATCTGGACCAGAAATATCACACAAGCGCGATACTTGCAACTGCACTAGATACTTTGAGTATCCGATACCGTCACAAAGAGTTCAGTATGTCAGCTTTATCAGACTTGTGCGCAGATTTAAATAAACTAGGACGCAAAGCCGCGGCTACAAGTCTCAGTTTACCATTTCCGATGACCGTTAAAAAAGATTTGATTGACGTGTTGGACGACCTAGAAGGACCACTTTGGACAAGTCTTTCACCCAGTTGTAAAATATTTCCAGATAAAAGTATGCATAGCCTGGCTCTTCGTGGTGTTAATGAAGCACGCCTCAAGAGACCACTTGGTGAAGCTAAAAAACAAATGGAGAAACCGGCTTATCGGTGCTCAACTGTCCACGAAATGATGACTATGTATCTTGCGTACTCATGTCATGCTTCTGCTTGTTATTTGACGACTGTTGAAGCACCTCTTAAAGTCTCTAAGCCATTTCCAAAGATTTTTAATAACAATGTCCATGCAAATGGCGATATCGCTGACTGGCCTGTTGGTCAAGGTAATATTATATTTAATATTATTTATTTTATGATCAACTATCGGTATTATTTATTATATTTTATTTTTTTTTTTTATCATATTACAGATGTTGAATCTGTTCCTGTGCTCGCTGGGCTCCACAGTGGCTCTGGATTAGCGTTTATGTTCAATTCATTGCACACCCAAGCTTCAAGAGTCAAAAGTATCAGGAGATTTCATATGTTTGAAGATACTGGTCTTGAACAGGATGATTTTATTCATTGCTTGGATTCTTTACTTGATAGTAAAGAATCTTATGAAGATCATTTTATTTAATTTATTATATTATTAAATTTTATTAATTTTATAATATAATTTTTTTATTAATTTTATATATTATTACAAGTCATTTATTTCTGTTACTTATAACATATTTTTATCAATATGTCTAAAAATATTTATTATATGTATTTAAGGTAGTTGTCATGGTACAATATTGTCAAAAAATTAGAGATTATACGCGCCGCAAAAGTATATGAGCTTGTAGCTGTGTAATCTGTAATTTTTACGCAAGACTGTACCCGTAGAGACGCAACCCATACAATTGTTTCTGTCCAACCCCGTATATTTATACTTTTTCATAAATTATTGAACTTTAATCCGTTATTTATAAATAATTACATGGTCAAACATTTTTTTTTAAATAAAAATATTTTTTTTGTGAATATATCTATATATAATCTAGATATATAGATATATTCACAATGATAAAATACTTAAACCAGGGGTTGAAAAACTGGCCCTAAAAGACTATCAGTTTTT
Source organism: Cotesia glomerata (assembly GCF_020080835.1). Taxonomy (NCBI): domain Eukaryota; kingdom Metazoa; phylum Arthropoda; class Insecta; order Hymenoptera; family Braconidae; genus Cotesia; species Cotesia glomerata. Next base: position 8,972,476 of record NC_058164.1, read on the forward strand.
TGAAAGTTTCTAACAGTTCGATTTTTTTTTATAACTAAGAAACTGATACAGAACTGCAGAGAGCGTATGCAATCAATCTTAAATATCCAAGTTTTAATTGAATTCATCTCGGGTTATAGGTAGTCGACTTCAAATTTTAGGGTAATTGTATCATCATGTCCTTAATAAGTATACAAAAATTTATAATTTTCTGACGGTATGCCTTAACCACGACAACTACCTTAAGTCTTGTATACAGAAAAAAAAATTATTTTTACAAAATTTGTACTTTTAAATTTAAATAATTCTTTTAATCTTATTATTTTTATAGAAAATTTTCTTTATACATTTAGTCATTAATTTATTAATTATTAACTAATGGATAAAATCCCTATCTAACTAAATAGTTGATAAGCTTGAATACGTAATAACGAATGGTGGTTTTTAAATTTTAATCACGACTAGCGTGAGAATAATTTTTAACGTGGGCACGAACAGGTGTGGTTGTTTTTTTTTATATCACGCAATAGCTGAATATGAGGGTCAGATTTAGGAATTTTTTTTTTATTTTATTTTAATTCTTTTATTCCTTATAAACAAGAATAAAAAAATTTCATTCACGAAACGTAATATAATATTTAGTAAAATGGTATTTTATACTTTTGTACTTGTACTGAAAACATGAAACTCAATAGTAATATTAATATATAAAATACTGAGGAGAGTAAATTATTAATTTTGTTGAGTTGTATAAACAATAATACAAATATTCCCTACACATGGGAGCGCCAAGGCACACCCTGAGTTATTAGAAATTATTTAGTATTGAACACCGAGTCTTCTGTTGGTTCGTAATTCAGTATTTCTCACGACACCAGAAATAACGAATCTCTCTATCTTAGTATTTACTCAAGATTATAATACAATTGTCCAGTGAAATACATTGATAATAATAGTAATAATAGTTAAAATTAATCACAAACAATGGGAAATAAAATAGCAACTTTCACTGAAGAACAACTAGAAGAATACCAAGATTGCACATTTTTAACGCGTAAAGAAATTCTCAGGTAAAAATAATTAATTCATTATAATTATAACAATTTAATATTTATTAGAGTAATTAATTAAAATTTTTAATTAATTTTATTTCAGAATATTTAAACGTTTCCGTGAAATGGGAGATCCTGGCAAAGTACCAAAGACGATGACACCGGAGCTGGCAAGTCAACTGAAACTACCCTTATCATGTTTATCAAAGATTCCAGAGTTAAAAGTAATGTATAAAATATAATATTATTTTCTTACAAGCAGGACTTGTTTGTACCGTTTATCATTTGAATAATCTGACGAAAATAGTTTATCGTAACCGTTATTATTTGAAATTAAAGGAAAATCCATTTCGAGATCGTATAGCGGAGGTATTTACCAAGTGCAGTGATCCAGGAAGTGAACAAGAAGAAGAAGAAGAAGAAGAAGAAGGTATCTGTTTCGAGGAGTTCTTGGAGATGATGTCAGTATTTTCAGAGCAAGCACCTCGAGATCTTAAAGTATTTTATGCTTTTAAGATTTACGGTAAGCCGTTTTGTCTAGATATTAAATATATATGTATAGAGACTTTAGAAATGCTAGAGACTATAGACCCCCAACTGTGGGAAGCGAACGGCAAGTTCTAGGTCACAATCCTGCATACAAGACTCTCTTACGTGGGTGTATTTAGTGGCAGCTATCCTTCATGTAGAATGTAGATAGATAATGATAATGAGATAAAGTAAATTACCGTAGAGCCATTCCCTTCCGCTTCTTGAGTGACCAATGACTAAAATTATTTTATTTACATTTATTATAACTTGCCTTTTTCATCTAATCTGTTTATTTATTGTTGATTACCTTATAAGTCTTGCTACATTACAGATTATTATTATTATTTTTATTTTTGTTTACAGATTTTGATGAAGACGGATTCGTGGGCATGAGTGATTTAGAACGTACGTGTCGGCAACTGGTCCAGGATGGATTGACCGAGGAAGAAGTAGGTACAGTTTGTAAAAAAGTCCTCGAAGAATGTGATATTGACGGGGATGGCGCATTGTCTTATCTCGAGTTTGAGAATGTCGTTGCTAAAGCTTCGGATTTTTTGTCTACTTTTCACATAAGAGTTTGAAATAAAATAAATGCGCTGGTATCCATGGAAGATGCTGGTAAGGTTGATGAAGAAACGTGTCTTGCTCTCGTTGTATATATAACAATGTCGTGGGAGAAATAAATGGGTTGTAGAGCTCAAGTTAATGTTTGAAAGAAGAAAAGGTGAAGAGGAAGATTAAAGAAGGGCAATAAGAAAAATAGTTCTCTGACCCGTCGACTCGTTTCCCTGCTCTCATAAGAGACGCTAATTTATCCTTCGTGGATGGATAAATTGGAATAAGAGTACAATTTACATAAATACATCTACAGCGATGTCTACGTCAGAGTATAAAAAAATTACCAGTAAATTCCAGCAATGTACACGCGACAATAAAACGTGATGCTGTTTTTATCAATCAACTATCATAAATTTATCCTCAATCTTTCAGTCGGCTGGCTATTTAATAATAAAAATACGTTAATAAATTTTAATATTAAGTATTAACTATTTAATTTTTTTTTTAATTTAAAATAATTATAATAATAAATATTTATTATTTAAAAAGGTAATGTAATAATTTAATTAAGACCTGAAAGTAATGACGACGACAACAACTAAGACAGAGCTAAGGTAGAGTGTAAGATCGATTTTAGTGTTCACCACGCCTTGGATCGGTGGAGCGTCAACTTAAAAAGCGGTCGAAATTGGAGATACCACCTTGTTCCACGAAGGCGGGACAGTTATAGAGTCGGGGCAAGCGGTAACTAACCGAGTCTCGACGAAACCAAGGCCATCCGGTCACTTGGCTTGGCGTGGTTGCCCCGCGGTCCCTCGCGCTTACACCACCCCCTTCACTGGTTTGGCACACACGAGGATCAAGAACAAGAAGAAGAAGAATAAAAAGTAAAATGAGTAAGTTCTTGTGCCTTTGAAATATCACATTTAAGTTTACGCTTATTTTTTTTTTTTTTTTATTTTATTGGTAATTTTTTTAGGTGGCTTCATCTCCTACCGCTTCCTCTGGCTTCACCTGGACGAATGATTTTAACTCTCAGGGTCCGAAATTCAAAGCCATTGGTTAGAATATACACGTAACATCAAGGTGGTTATTTGAAGCAGTCTTTAAGAATAATAACATAAAGAAGCAGAGGAATAATAAAAATAATAATGAATATAAAAATGAAAAAGAGTAATAAGAATAGAATGATAATGATAATAAAAATGAGAATTAAAAAAGGAAAACAAGTGGGAAGGCGGCAGTACTCGAGGCAAAATGAGAAGACGAAAGATCTTAGCTAAGGATTTAACAGAGTGTGGAGGTGGATGAAATAATAAGAGAGAGAGCTTTAGCTTTTAGTCTGAAGGTGAAGCAGGAAAGTATCCAAGTTAAGGGGAAAGGTGAGACGGTGGAGCAGAGGCTGGGAGGCTGATTTCAAAGCCAACTTTTATGGGCAAGCGTGGGCGACTGAACCGGCTTCTCTTTTTATTCTTGGCTACATCCAGAGACTACTCTCGAAGCTTCGGCTCCGGGATTCCCGAGCATCCGAGTCCAAAGATCCACAAGTACATTGCCAAGGGGAGACATTTACATTGCCAAGATCCTAGATGTCTATACATATTAAACATATAAATATAAATATATAGGTAGAGCGTAGTATTAGTATATATAAAATTGGTTATATATTATAGATTGGCACGAGCCATTTCGTTGGAAAGAACTCCGAGCGATCGCTTCTTTGCATCATAATTCGTACCTAACTCTTCGATACTACTCTTAATACATGGGTACTCTGGCTCTTTGATGGGAAAAGCCTCGGGATGAGATCCATGATCGTCTCTCCTGAGCAGAGTACGTGGTAGATATTACATGGAATCACTCCTAAAAAATTATAAACAAGGGATTAAACTCGTTATACAGACACAAAGGATGCGTGGGAAATTCTAGATCATCTTCCTCATCTCTTTCTTCAGTTGGTTGGAACTTTGTTTCATCGGTTTTGTTGATTAATTACATTATAATGTAATACGCAGAGCAATTAAATATTGATATAAAAAGTAGAATAAAAAGAAGAAATATAAAATAAGATAGTTATTCACCTATTGCTGCGTCAAGGTCAGCCAAGTCGAAATAATATTGGAGCCACGTAGCGTATATATTCGCGGTGGTCGGACGGTTAAATAAAAGGAGAACCGATACTTTTAACCATGAGTTTTGAGTTAAGCGAGAAGAAATAACGTTAGACTGAACGGGTTAAAGTGAGATACGTGTAAAAGTATCTGTATTTGTGGATGTATATTTATATGTATTATTATTATTATTATTATTATTTTATATGTTTGTATGTGGACGGTGAAAACGTCTGCAGGGCAGTGTAGAGAGAGTAGAAAGAGCGAAGGGGGTTTCTTCATGGCATGGAGTCGGTTGCTGGCCAACGGAATGTGGCTTGACCGGCCTTAGTACTATCCCCCGCCCCCTCAACTGGACCCACCGACTGGGCCCAACCGACGTTCGGCCTAATGGGACCCATTGGGGTGCCTCCTCGAATATTCTCTTGGATTATCTCGGACACATCTCTGCAAGATCCGTGAGCCACAATTTTTTAACGCTTGCCCGTAAGATTCTTTGAGTCTACAATCATTCACCAGGATATCACATACGATATATTTTTAAATATGTCAATTTGGTTTGTTTTATTTTTTTATTTTATCTTATTTCTTTTGTTATTATGCACAATTGCGGGATCATATTTATACATACTTTTACCCACAGAAATAATAGAAGAAAGACAAGCCAGAGTAAGAAGATTAATAAAACCAAGAAGAATATAAGATGAATAATAATAATAATAATAATAATAATAGTTATAGAGACGAGATGAAAGGAGAGTAAAAAAAGGGTCTTTTGATGAAGCAACCTGCTACTCCATTGTTGCCAACCCGGAGCTTGAGCCTCATCTGTATCTCAAACGAGACTCGTGTCTCACCGTCACTGAGAATATAGCGTAGAGCCAACAACATGACCGAGTAGATATGTATAAAGAAGAGCGTGCATTATAATCTTAAACATGGGATCCAGGACCTTCTGGTTCTCCTCTATCTTCTGTCTTCTGTCCTCTATCCTCTACCTTCTACTCTGTACTTAAAACGTATAGATCGATGGATCACACGGGGCCACATAGAGATCTAAGCTCGGCAGAGAGAAGTATACAGGCGCCACTATACTTCCCTGGTATTTATCTCTGCCACGTAGTCTTCTAGTCTTGGTCCCGCTGATGTATCCTCGATACTTTTACTTCGATAATATAAACCACTCACGCCTTGCCTTACTCGACTGTGTATTGAGTTCAAAGTATGTTAAACTCTGAAATACGGGTTACCTGAGATGTATCCAGCAGTGAGCCCGTTTTAAAGATACCTTCTGCTGCTGAGCAAGATAACGACGACAACCGTCTAAGGTGATTTTCCAGCTCAATATTCTCCACGTCGACCGTCGATCGTCGACGTCGGTGACCCTCGGATTACAAAAACCTCTTTTATAGTTATCTTCTTCGGCGTCTCCGGGCATCTCTTTCTTCTTCTTCTTCTTTCTTAGATGCTGTATGCAAGAATGGATGCTGGAGTTTCGATACAAGTTACCTCTGAAAGGACATGTATATAACGTTTGAATTTACGTAGAGTACGCGCTTGTATCCGCGTATCGTCTTACAAGTTACAAAACCAACCAGAAGAAAAGAAGAATAAGAATATAAGAAGAGAAGTTAAAGGAAGAATCTTTAATCGCATGCGCGATCGTGCGGGGCCGTATATGTAATTTATTATAATGCCAGCCGGATTTTCTTTCTCTCGGTACATACAATGTAATGGCTCTTTCTCTATCTTATAATACATACAAACATATAAACATATAAATACAAATACATGTACACGTACATGCACTGATTGTATGTACCAACTGCGACCGCACGCACGAAGAAATCCATCTTGCACGTTCAAGAGACAACTCTCGTTGGAACTGTACGGCTACCTAACGAGCCAATGTATACCTACAATACATACATATGTATATGTATAATATATAATCATTACTTGGTTATTCGTCGTCGTAGCTCCACACTTACCAGGTTACATATATTCTTCTATTATAAATAAATATTTATTTATATATTACTTTTATATTTCTTCTTTACTCTCAAATCAACGTTAGCAGACAACGAGGCTGGTGTGTCAACGTCAATAAGAGAAACCCAAGCCCATATTTATTCCACGAACGAACACACGGTATACTTGAGTTCACCCAGCGGCTCTCTGAATCTTCAAGGCGAATTTTCGTCACTCTCAAACGTCATTGTTACAAAGTCCATGGGAATAAAAACTGCCGACTGCTGACTGCCCAAAAAAGACTAAAAAAATATATATAATAATAAATAAGAATTTAATGGAAGAAGAAGAAGAAAAAGCAAAAGAAGAAAAAAAAATTAACCAATGAATAAGTCAAATACAGCAGAGTCATCATATTTTCCACTTAACTTTTGTTAAACACAGGAATTAATATTAAATATTACTTTCGTTAATTTTATTTAACCGTTACTATCTATTTTTAATTCTTTAAAACTTGTGTCTCAGGTAATATCCAACCAGCCCAAGATTTAAAGTGGTAAAATCATGTTGGCGCGGTTAATCAGGTTTAGTTGGCAAGCTGTCTTGAGAATTTCGAAGGAGACACGACGGGATATCGTAAAAGTAAAGCAACAGCAACAGCATCAGCATCAGCATCATCAGCATCAGCATCATCAGCATCATCAGCAGCAGCAGCAGCAGCAACGGCATCAACAGTAAAGCATCTGAGAAAAGTAGCAACAGCAGCAGCGAGTTTGCCGACTGTAAAACCAGCGACAGCAAAAGAGGCGACGGGGAGATGATCATCACGAGACGCCCCTTCTTGTTGTCTGTTGAGGGGAGAAGGGTGTAACATCCACCAAGAGTATGTATGTTTATATACATATACTTTCAACTGGATGTGGATATCTGCATAACCGGTATACTGGATGTATGCTATAGTTCTGCAAAACTCGACTGGTCATCCTGGTTGCTCTCTTCTGCTAAGAACGTTATGTACCAAACAGAATGGGATGGAAGTTGTATAGCAGAGGATGAAAATGCATTTTGCACATGAGACACCGATATTATATTATATATAGATATATAGTTTAAGCTAAGAAATGAAAGAGTTAAAGAGAAGCGCCATTAAAGCTATCTGCTCTACAAGAAGAAAGAATAAAATGAGACTTGGAGTGTCTCGCAAAGAGAATCAGAAGAGAAAAATAAACCGGTGTGTTTAAGATCGAGGAGTAGGCGTGGGTCTTTGCAGACTCACTCTTTGGTACCACTCCATACTCCATACTCTGACGTCTCGTACATACATAGCCGTCAATACATACATAGACATAAATAAATGATCGGCGATGATGTCATCGCGGTGCTCAGATGTGCCCGCTGGAAAAGAAGAAATAATTACTCCTATCCAGGGTACGGCGTTGCCATAAGCCGTACACTGACAATTACTGGATGGGATGCTGATGGCGGTGATGCTACCAAACTATATACTCTATACTGTACACTGTAACTTTGGCTGGCTGGTTCCATTCTGCCAATCCGACTCGTTTTCTTGTCACCACAAGACCTCAGAGAGACACGTGTGAGGACACCTCAAGGGCGTCGATTTTTTTTTTATCTCCATTGATTGACAAGCTGCTTTGTTTGAAAAAATTGTTAAGATTCGGAATGAGTCAGGACTATTGAAAATCTGCAAAAGATAATTGCATTAATAAGTATAACTGTTGGTAATTTTTTGATTTTATATTCTAGATTAGACTGATGATTTTTAGGTTTTTATTTTAGGACTTACGTGGGATGTATTGTTGTATAAAAAAAAAAAAAAAAAAAAATGAGAGCGAATTGATGGAGATAGCTCCCGTAGAATGGAGAGATGCTGATGCCAAGATGATACTCGTTATTTATCTAGTCGCGTGGAGACTTCAATACGCGGTTTTCTGCAACCGCAATGTCGGCTTACCGTGCCGCCGACAGATCACGGCCATGTTTTATGCTGCGGATGAAATCGCTCATCCACGTGGTGGCGTAATCTATTATAAAAAATTTTAGAGAAGTTGGAGTATAATGTTCATTAAGGTTATTATAATAATAATAATAATAATAATAATAATAATAATAAGAATTAAGATGATGATGAGTAGAGTGTGAATGTTTTAGTATTTAGTATAATACAAGATGAATTTATTTAAAAATATTTTAAAGTTGTATTATCGAACCGTAAATTTTGGTTTTTACCTGAAAGGGATTTTGTGTTATGTGGGAGACCTAAAAGGCCGTTGTAGTTCGCTGTAATGGTAACTAAAAAGGTTGCTAATGGTCGGTTAAAGTAATCTTACTCTCCTCCATAGTCCATATACAACAAAACTGTACGAGTGAGTCCGGAGTTTTAAGAAGAAATTTATATTTTATCTTTTTTTTTATTTCAAAAGATAAATTATAAAAACCCTTAATGGTCTTCTGAGCCCGAACCCTAGAACCTAGAAAATATTTAATATATCATTCTGTCTATTCTATCTTTTTTTTTTTTTTTTTTTTTTTTGAACTGGCATACCTACTCCTCTCCAATTTATATTGATGATTGACCTGAAAACGGTCTCGTCGGCTGTTAAAAATACTTTTATCCTCGAATGCAGTTCTTTGTTATAAATAAAGATATATATTATAAGTATATAATAATAATAAAAATAAAATTTATAGTTATTAATTTAAACCTCTAAATATTAAATAATACAAAAAAAATTTATATATTAGTCAGACCAAGTGTTGTTAATGTGTAAAAATGTATATATTTATTTATTGAATAAAATGAAAAATAAATAAGTATAAACTCTTGTAAATGTTTGGAATGCCGTTGAGAAGAGGGAGAAAACCAGAGATTAAATAAAAAATAATAAACGTTTTTGAGTATCAAATGGACGCTTCCGAATCCCACCTGACCAAATGGAACCAACGAAGAAACAAACAACCCACCTTTTGAGGGAGAGTAGAACGGACAATGTCCAACTACAACGAATGGTTATAAAACTAAATGGAACAGCGTAGAGGACGAGAATGAGATCGAGAACGAGGACGAGACTGCAGGTAAGCAAGAAAACATCTGAGCATTCGTATTCGAAAACTTTTAGATGCTGGATACTGGTATATGGTATATGGTATGGAGCAGGAGAATGGAAGTACATATAACCGAAAACCTGTGTTTCATCTCTGTATATATGTACCATATTCTCATATATATATTTTACACACACTTAAACCTCACCGCGGTGGTTTTTTTTCTCTATTCTTCTGCACGAGGCACAGCTTCGAGGGTAGAGACCTGGTACAGATGAGAGGAAAGAGGCTTAGGGGGTTCAAAACTTTTAAAGTTTTCTTTTTAGTACGGTGGGCAGGTGCGAACCGATTTCTATAGTCCCTTACTTGGTAACGGATTCCAAAATCCGATATATGTATATAAATATATACAACAGAAGAAATTTACAATGTAAGAAAAACGTTATAACCGTCATCGTAACGATTTACTCTGTACAGTATTATATATATTGTATATTATGTAGTGCAAAGTAGATTCCTGTGGATCAATTATTATAAATGTGCCTTTTCTAACGTAATCTACATATTCTCTTTTACGTACAACATCAGTCATTCAATCTCACGTACTCGGTGCAATTCTACATGAATAATAAGTATGTGAGTGTTGTACGTATATAAATTTATGTTTTAAACGTACAATTTTATAGCTATATAATTATATATTTCTGTTTATGGGTTGAGAGTGTCGTAAATATAAATATAAATAAAAGCAAGTAATATAGAGTCCGAGTTTTCAGATTCAAATTATTATTTTCAGAACATTGTTATTATTTATGGTGGTAATCGTGATGGACAATTGGTATTGCAAAACATGACAATTCAAACGAGCAAGGACGATTTATATCCGCCGGAAGTTGAAGGTAACGTCCAAGGTTGCATTGAAATCCTGATGACGATCCACCTCCCCCGAAGTTAGAATAAGCGAAAAAAAAAAAAAAAAAAAAATAAGATAAAAAAAAAAGGTAAGAATATCAACAAGTTGACGCAGGTGTGCTCCTGACTGCTAAATTTTATACCTGCAGAATTGAAATTAGAATAACAGTAAATGCGAAGTTGAGGTTTTATTTTCGAGCTAAAGATTTAACGACCGAGTACTTGGAAATTTATAATAACGAACTTTGATTTTCGGTAGGTATAGTTGTTAACAAAAGCCCGCGCCGAAAATTCGGTTTACATAGATTTTATTTTTAGATTTTTTACGAGTTGAATGAATAATTAAGTACTGCACGAAATAATTATGAAAAGCTTTACTGCTTTGCTACTATATACCTTGTATTAAGGTATTTAGGTTTACCATTTTTAAGATTTAAAGATTTAAATTATTTTAAAACAACCTTGCTGGGCATTGTTGAAAATTTTCCGTTCATCGTTAAGTCACCATGAAAAATTTAGCCGTTTTTACAATACCAAGAATACAAGTTTTATTTTTTTTGTCTGTAAAATTCGTTTTATTCTTTTTGTCAGGACCGGACGTCTTTTCAAATTTCGCTCGTGTTCTTTTCTCTATTTTATTAGTATTTATAACGTATATATATATCTATATAAAATAGTATATGTAATAAAAAAAAAAAACTTCAGAAGAGCCCTTCCGTGTAGTGATACTGCGTAGTTTTTTTATTTAAACGCGTATAATCATGAATTTAGACCAACATCCTTGATGGCGAGATGAATTTTTCGGCAATTCTTCTTTCTACTAAACGAACTTTGGTCTTTTAGACAACTTACTACTACTTACATATAATTTATGATATACAATACTATTAAACGAATATATAAATTTTTTAACATAAATATTGCTACTATTGCAGCCAAAAACATTGGTGTATGTAGACATATAGTATTTCTTCAAGCTTAAACTCATAAAATAACAAGCAAAAAGAATAACAATGAAATAAAACAATTTTTTTCTTTAAGAGTAATTGTATATTTGGAGTACGTGAAAAATTACTATGATTATTTAAAACTACTTTGAATTTTTTACGGCTTAGAACACTTCTATGAAGTTTTTTATGTAACTACTTCGTCCGGTTCAATAGATCGAATTAGAATAAATCGAAATTGTTTACAGGAAATAATGATACATATTTTATTTCAATAAGGGAAATTTTCGATTCAAAGTAAGTAATTTAAGTGAATTGGTATTAATTAATGTGTCTTTGGTATAAATAACCCAATTTATTATAATTGAACTTTTTATAAATGAAACAAGTCGTAATTCTGGACTGTAAATTACTTTCTCAGAAAGGAAATTTCCCAATTTAAAATGAATTCTTACAGTAAAAAATATCTTCATTATTTGAATTCAATCGGAATATACGATTAGTTTTAAAAAATTTTATACTCCAAAATAAAATTTCTGTTTTAAAAAATCATTTTAAGTGAATCAAAGTTCATTTCTATTTTTATAATTATTAAAATTAATTTTAAAATTCAAATTGTTTTTCTTCTTAATTTAATATTACCTTAACCGTAAGTCAATAAAATTTCATAAATTAATAAAATATTCAAATTTAAAAAGTATGTTCAGTGATTTATTGATACTTAATTCATTTCGATTAACTAAATCAAGTTTGAAAATTCTGTGGTTTCTTTTATTAATCGAAGTTAGAATAAAATTCTTTAAAACAGAATTTTATCCGGATAAAGGAACTTCCAACTGACTCTGATTCATCATCAGCTTACGCAGTATTAAATGTATTTTCCTAAATTTTATTCTTCTAATGTGCCTTTTCAATAAATTTCTCCTATTTTTCATTTAATATTTCATTTGAATTCAATAAAAGTGTTTGAAAATGAGTAAGTTTTCAAATAAAGACTTCTTTCATTGAAATTTTTTCAACCATCTGAAAAATTAATTACAAACATCATACGATTATATCTATAAATGTCGAATATGTACATCGTCATAATACAAAGAAATAAAAAATCAACATTTTACATAAATGTTGAAATACTCATCCACATGTGTTAAGCGAAAAACAAAATATAATTACCATAAAAGCAAACGGATCCTAAATAGCTATGGAGCAGCTGTTTGATAAAAATTTCCAACAAAACCTTAATAGCTTCAAATTTTAATCAATTTCATTAAAATGACGTTATATGTCAAAATTATGTTTGTCAACAAATCATCATTAAAGATTAAGGTAAGGATAAAGTAAGTGCAATTCGCAGAATTATTATGCTGAGTTATCATCTGAATTGGTGACATTAAAATTTTAAATTTTAAATTCTTATTTTCTATATTAATTTCCAAGTTTAATTTGATTTTACTCCGTTATTTACAAATTATTTAAATTGAAATTAATTTTATGCAATACTATGTTATGTACTCACAGAAATTGTTTTCTTGTAAAAACTGTATATACTATGTAATAGAAATTGCCATTTGGTCTGTGCCTTGACATCAATAAACAAAATCTAAATCTAAAATCTAAAAATCATAAAATCTATTTATAAATAATCACGAAGACTACAAGATCTGGAAAAAAAAAATAAAGTCATTAAAAGAAAAATAATTAACATAAAAAATCAAGAATTGTCATTAAAACTGTTCATTGTTATGATACTGAATTTAGCTTACAATTTAGCTATAAATTTTTCAAATTTTTATAACAAATCAATTACAACAAAAGAAAGCGCTTTAAAAAATTTCCATTAATAATTATTATTCAATTTTCACATGTGAAATTTTTTTTATAATAATTTATTTGCTATAAAATTTTAAAAAAATTTTAGTAAATTTTCCAAAGTTACCTGACCACTGTCAATTGTTCAAATTTTTATAACAAATAAATTACAATAAAGAAAAGTGCTTTAAAAAAATTCCATTAATAATTGTTTTTAATTTTTACCTGAGAAATTTTTTTATTAAAATGTTTTAATAATAATTTAATTGCTACAAAATTAAAAAAAAAAATATAAGATTTCTATCAGTTAACTTCAGTGTTTTTCATTGTTGTTAATAAAACTGTAGAAAAAATAAAGAATTCAATGTAAAAAAAAAACGCTACTTTCCCCTATGTGGCGTTTAGATAACTTATAAAGTTGAAAAATGGGTTTATTATATTTTTTCTCCGGGTCCCTCGCTGACGTAGCTACGAAATGATAACTTCTGGTGTGACGTTTAACTTGATACCGCGTAGATTCTTCTCTCGAGCGGTTAAATATATATTTATATTGCATACATAAGTCCATATCTTATTGTCAAGAGTGATGCTGACAAAGACCGCGTGAGTTTTTAAGTCCGGGGTGATGGTTACCTTGGAGCCTGAAGATCATCTCGTCTGTAGTTTTGAGTGTAGACGTAGACATCCTCGGGGAGAGAGGGGACGGGGGTTAGGTCATCTCGTACATATATATAGTTATCCGCGTTGTTTAACGTTACAGCGTATGGGAATCGTTACGGGTCTCGACTATAGTCGGTTGGAATGTGTCCGTCTTTTTTATTTCTTTTTGTGTCTCCCTGGTGTATACCTGGGTAGCTTAAAGGTACGGGTCTGCTCAGTCTCTGCAGGGTCCGCAGGTAATCCCGTCTCAGCGTCCGGTCTCCGATCGAGTCAAGCTTGTGCCGCCTCGTACTCAATACAAACTCACTACACATCTCTGAAGAAGAAGAAGAAGATCAAGACCGAGACGAACAAGGGCGGGCGTATCTTTCTCTTTTCTTCTCTCTCCTACTGTCTTGAAGAGTGAAGACAAACCCAACTTCACTCCGGTGAGTTAAGAGTGTAGGTATAAATACTATACGCCGGTGACTGTGTGGTGCGCTCAGAAGCCCAGAGTGGGGACGCGAGGTCGTTTTGTACGTTTAGTTCAAAAGTTGTGACGTCACGCGAGGGGATTCGAATGAGCCAATGGGAAAGTAGCTGAAGAAGTGGGGAATTTGTGGGGAACGACGAGAGCCGCGGGAAAGGTGTGTGTGACCCCAGTGGTGCTTAGTGGTTCAGGGTGCGGGGCCAGTTTCGCAGTGAGTGCGGTAGTGATTCCATCTCCGTACCCGGGTGTTCTCTTCTTTCACTTCTCTCTATTCTAGTCTCTGTGCTGCTGTGTGCTCCTCATTCTCAGCAAACTTTTATTTAAGTTACCACCGTCAACTAACTCTAGTCGTTCTCTTTCAACCACCAGCTATTAAACATCCACCGTTGAGTATTATTTTCACTGGAAATAATATTGGTAAGTTTTATTTTATTATTAATTATTATATATATTTGTATTTTTTTGTTCAACCGGCTCAATTTTTTTTTTAATTTTTTTTTTCTCCAGATATTCCTATTTTATCCGGTTAAGGCTATGGAATTATTATAATTACTCCGTTCATTTTACTATTTACTTATTTTTATTTTATTTTGTTTTATTAGTTAGACTCTGAACGCGTCGATACGACCAAGTTCCCACGTACAGAGACCGGAAAACCTTGTCGGCGTTCTTGTTACTTTCCACCGATCGCCGACACGCTTCGGCGTTCATCTTTCCTTAAGTTTTTATTTCTTCTTATTTTTTATTTTTTAATCAGTAAGTGAATGAATTTTTTTATAAATATATTAATATTGACTCTCTTAGCAACAGCCTTTTTTTTTATTTTTAATGGTAATTTATTCAGAAAACATGTCACTTATCTAACTGCGTTAGACTCTGAAAGTGTTGATTTTTTTATTTTTCATACATAGATCCGGCATTTGATAACGATAATTAGAAGAGCGTGCAATCAGAAATATAATTATCCAAGAGTATTATAAAACTTGCCAACTAATATTAAAATCTAAATATAAATGTATAATCATTGAGTATGTGAGTAAATAATTTCTTATTCGTTTTAACGCTTTGTTTGCTTCGAGACTTTTAGTCATTAGCTGTTTTTGCCATTGACCTTCACATATTTTTTTTTCTTTATTTTTAACATTTTATTATCTTCGGTCCATTATTTTCGTTTTGGTTTATTTAATTAAAAAATAAATATATGACTAAATATTAAATTAAATTTATAAATAATTCAAATAAATATAATAATAATGATAAGACGATTTAAAGGTTCGGTTAAACGTTTGAATAAATTTTATCATGACTAATTTTGTAATTAATAAGCTAAAATTGTAGTAACAAGTGTTTAAATTTATTTCAAATGAAATTTATATAATAGAAATGATAATAAGAGTTAAGTAAATTGTCGAATGTTACACATTTATGTTTATCATCTTCCTTACACAAACTCAATGGCTCTTATCATTTTTATCGCAATTTAAACTTTATGCCGGATCCATACTTATTAATAAAATAAATTACGTATTATTATAAATGATAAATTTTCAATTCAATAGACATTGTTGTTTTTTTAATATAAATTATCTTTAAAATAGTATTGTTAATGATACTCCGATGGTTTTTTTGTCTACCGCTGTAACAAGAGAATTTATCATTTAAAGAATTATTTTTTATTCATTAAACTTTTAAACATTTTTTTATTTATTCTTTTGCTCTTTTACTGAGTGTCTCTTTCATTTAAAAAGGTAGTTCGTGACGAGCAAGCTTAACAATTTATCGCTTTTTAAAATGTACGAGACGTTGTCGATTCCAGTAACGGAATGCTGAGTGCAAACATACGTTTATTAGCCAAGGTAAAAATCCCGAGATATATGTATTTATATTGAGATTTTCATTTATTTAAAATTATATATTATTTCATTATGTTTCAGATTTTTTAAAATTTATTTATTGTATTTGTAAAGAGTACAAAATATAATAAACGATTGACTTTATCGTACTGAGAAATAAATGCGGGAGAGTATAAGAAACTTAAACGATAATTGCGTATCACTTGTGACGTCAAATGTTACACGCATTCAATCACAAGTTGAAAAAAAAATTCCTTAATAATCTACGGTATCAATGTAACAAAAAAAAAACATTATTTATTTTTAAATATTTTCCGTATTACTCATATCTAAAACGATTAGTTTATTTTTTTTTTCATTTTTACGGTTTTGTTATTACAAATTGTTTTATTTTAAAATTTTAATTTAACTTTAATAGATACGTTCGCGAAATAATAATGTATCATCTTATTGATGGAAAAAAATATTACTGCAAAATAAAATTTTAATTTCGCTAGACAATGATTCATTTATCGTATTATTAATCGTTGAATAAAATATAATATTAATTTTTTTATTTGAATATAAAATTTTTAGTACGTTATTTTTATTGCTGTATTTACACTAGATATTTAAATTCGTAGAATCCGGTGAATACGACAACCTGTTTAAGTGTTTAGCTATTTTACGAGTGCGTTTGCTTTTTAATTTCTATTCATACTTTGTTTGAGAACGGTTAAACATTTGGTACACCTGGACTTGAGTCTTTATTTAGTTGTTCTTATATATCAACATTTAATATCGCATTTTATATAAATTTATATTTGCTGAAGAAAGGAAAGTCGAAAAACACATTGGATAAAGATTGGATTAAATTATTGAGGCGTGAATATTACCGTCAGGACAATGATGTGAATTTAATAAAATTCCATATATTCAATTATCTATAATCTCATTTAAAATCTATAAATCTTGAAACGTTATTTGTGCAATGCACACATATATTTATTGTAGTAATGCATGTACGCAGTATGTGTAATATTGTACAGAGAAGGGAAAAAATTGTAATGAACATAAAATGTGGGTGAAAAAGATAGACGGTGAGAGCTAACTTTGAATAAAATAAAATCGAACGCGGACACGCGTACGATATGGCAAGATCATAACTTTCTCCAAATGAAAACCGTTACGCAAACTCTGGCTATAAGACCAACTGTTGCTCACTGGACAACTTTAGTATCTTTAATTCGTCAATACAAATTTTGTTACTCATATATAAAAATAAAAATTCATTTTTTGCTAATCATTAATTATTATTTTTAACAATCACAATTTTATTAAAGTTCTCGTGATTTAAAACGAAAAAACAAACTTGGAATTACTGACGATAAAAAAATTTAATAGCGTATTTGAAAAATTATTTTTATTACTATTTTTGTTTTCAGACGCCGAAAAATGAGCATAAAGTTTTAATTTTAAACGCCGACTCTTACTCAGTTTTTCAACAACTATTCTTACTGACAATAATTATTTAACTCGTCGATTTGATGGCGATGTAATGATGATAATAAATAATGAAAAAAAATATATTAAGAGTAGAGTAATATAATGGATAATTATATAGTACCGTAAAGACCAACTCAGACGCGATTAAAACGAATTACGGTTGACTTTCTACAGCCAAATGTCAACGGTTGTTTCACTTTTTCATGTCCCGTATACTTACTGTGCGATGATGTTAATGCATATCAATCAATACTACTTCGCTTACTTCTACATCCTATTACTATTAGTTATTTGATGACAAAGAAAGCGTTGTTATAATATATTTATTTTTTCTTGTTCCAGGTGTGCCACGTGCAAAGAAAGGCATTCCCTTCCCATCCTCAAGCTCTGCAACATTAATATCATTATTATTTTTTTTATTATCATCGGGTGAAGAAAGATTTGATAAATGAGATGAAGAAATAGTAAAAGGACCAAAGGATTAATTATCTGATTTATTCATAAGAAATGACTTGAAGATGTTTTATTGTGAAGACGATGATGATGATGATTAAGATTATTCAACATGTTGGCTCGGACATTTTCTTTGGTTATCTAGCTGTATGAGTGTGTTTAGACTTCATAAAGCTAGGTTACCGGAGTTAAGATCCTCGTCATATCAACTTCACCGATCTTTTTATTATTTTTTACAGGGATTTATTTTTATTCATGCATCGTTTAGTTTTTAAGAATGGCCTTGTAATTTAGTACTAATTAGATTTTAAGTTTAATCACTTAAATGTATCTAATTTTATTATTGACGATTATTATAATTTTGTATTATTATTATTATAAAGTTTTGTAATCTAGTAAGAATTATTTATGATAATTGGTAATTGAATACTTTGTAATGAGTTTAAAATTAATTAATAGTTATGTTAATTTGTTTTGTGTATTGTGTCCCTTTACTTGTATTTCCTGAATGAGTTTGAAAGAAAGAGTGCACGATTTTTTTAGATGGAGATACGCTCTGTGACGATGCTCGTTCCCACAATCAAAGACTCGTCGAGGCATTTCGTGGTGATAATAAATATATGCACCTACGCAATGAGGGTTAAGTACTTTACTTTATTTGGTTTCTTTAAGAAACAAACTATGTAGTTTAAATTAAAACAAGGAAACCGGAAAATTATTTGTTATATTTATTATTTTATATAATGTGTATTACTCATTTATGTTTCAATAATGTCAACGTACTTGTGATGACATGTTTTTTGTTTGATTAGATAATTGAGATTATTATTTTTTTTATTTTCACTTCATTCGAATTTTACGCGATATCAAAGCTTTCAAAAAGAGATCAAGTGTTTGATAGAATTGAGATTATTAACCGAGTTATCATTTTTTTATAATAGATTTAATCATTGTATTGCAGAATATTATTTATAGCGTTTAAATATAAGGAAAATAACTTTGTAGTTTTGTTAATTAAATAATTAAGTTAATTTTAATTAATTTCTCATTCAATTACAAACAACTTCATTTTTAATTATCATTATCATTGTCTTTGTCTTTTAGTAAGTGATTATAAAAATATTTAACATACTTTTAAAAGTATTTTTAGGCCAAAAGTAATTTATAGTCATCAAATATAAGTTCAATGTATTGAAAATTAATGAAGATAAAAAAAAACTTCATTTAATCTTCATTTCAACATTTTTATAATTTATTTCTAGTAGTTTTAAAACATTCTCAAAATAATTATTTTTAGATTTATTTTTTATACTTAAATAAAAGTTTAAACTCCCGGATTTGATAAATTCTAAATTAAACATACATTGAGATTTATCTACGGAAAATAACTACACACTGACAATATTAAACTAATCTCAGGTTTAATAATCTAAGTTTGAAAACAGGCTTAGCGTTTAATTTAAGTAAAATATGACACTAATCTTTTCTCCTAAAATTTATGATGTACTTGTGAATGGGTTTGGAGCGAGGATTGACATTTCAAATAAAAGTTCCTATTTCAGAAGAATTTGTTAACAAATAAACGTACTTTTACATGTAATAGAAGAAAATATAGCACTTTAGTATTGTTTATTCAAAGATATGTATTTACTTAGTGCCAAATCTTTTTAATGACTACTCTACTGTGTAATATGTAAAGTTATCTCAATGTAAACTCTTTCGTTCATTCAAAGGTCTTGAGTCCCGAGCATATCAAACTTTTTTGTTCATTCTTCGTAACTCTGGTGTGACTAATAAGACTGACAGTGTTAAATTGTATAGTCGACATTGAGGAGAGCTGAACTTGAGGAAAGATAAAATATAACTAAGTACAGATGTGACTTAGTTCGAGATGTTTTAGGTATAAATCTGTAACATAACAAATTATTTTTAGTATTGATCAAATGTAAATTTTGATGATAATAAACACAGTATACATTTTAACAACCTTTAATTATTAATTAATTTTATCAGAAAAAATATTTTCAGAAATAATTGCACGATTTTTTTTAATTCTTTAGTATTATGTTTTCTTTCATAATTTTATTGTCAGTTTTTACTTTTAAATTTAATTAATATATTCGATTTTATGAAACTGTCAATAAGTACTTTTATTATATTTTTTATAACATTCAAATTATTGAACTTTAAGATGGTTTTGTTCTGAGCTTTTAACATTAAGTTATAATTGTTTTAAAATATTAATTTTCAGAAGAAATAAGAATCAAAAGAGTGTATTTATTGAGATTAGATCATTGTAAATGTATTTCCAGATATTTTTTTTTTTCTAATTACATCTCTAATAAATTTTGGAATCAAATAATATAAAGTTTTCAAAAAGTAAAATATGAATTATACTAAAAACAGCAGAAATCTGATAATTTGTTATATTTTTATTACAAATAATCCATATAATGAAAAAAAATCTTTTCTGCAAGTGTAATTTTTGTAAATTTCGTAGGGCCAGTTTTTCAATCCAGGATAAAATTTTATCTAATGATAAAATATATCTATATATTTCATATATATAAATATAATGGCAATAATAATTTTATCCTGGATAAAATTTTATTTCGAATTGAAAAACCGGCCCTTAATGTGTAATTTTTTAATTAAAATCTTTTCGTCACAATTTGGTAGTTATAAAAATCCAAAAATTGACAGATTTCTGTTAATCTAAGATAATATTAATGTTAGCCGAAGTTTTTAATTTTTTTTCGTTTATTAAATTAGAACTAAAAAATATTTTTCAAACATTGCACTTGTAGTTTCTCAAGTTTTTTGCAAATGAAAATTTTTCTTTATTTTTTGCAATAATTTTTCAATTAAAAAAAATTCTAAAAATGTCGGCTAACTTAATTTTCATTAATTTAAGTATCATAAAATACGATTGACTACATAAGAAGGTTTATATTATCTGATTTACAAATTTTTCATAAAAGGTAATTATAAAAATAAAATTCACTACGACGTACCCTATTTTTTTTTTCTGTAACGGAGAATTTGAAACAAAACTTGAAATTGTCAAATGTCTACTATAAAATTTGTCAAATTTGAAACTAAAATTGTTATTCATTTTAAGCTCAAGAGGTCAGCACTTTCCAGAGCTTCAAATTTCATCAACTATTTATTGGTTGTAGATAAAAAAAACTTCTGCATTGAATTATAATAATACAAAAAAATTAAAACTTTTTAAATTAAATTAATTATTATTGAAAATATATTGCGAAAAAAATGTAAATTTTTATTTAAAAACAAATTACTTTAAATAAATTATTTTTTATGCAAAATGATAATAAATATAAGATAGATTGATTACAAATAATTTAATGCATAAAAATTAAAGTTCAGAGGAAATAATAAAACAGAGTAATATTTATCGAAAATTGCTTAAATAATCTGTGTCATGGATATTATAAAAAATATTCAATGATTTTCTATATATTACAAGCGGATTAATAGCGCAAGTGTCTCGAAAAATCCTGGAAGTACAACACAATAAATTGAGTATTAAAATTTAAATTTATTTAAAAAATTACTTAATAAAAAATTACAATAAAGATTTTATAAATCATTTATTTTTTTAAAATAATTTTTGCAGTAAAAAAGTTGGGAGTTCAAAAATATCTAATGTCAGAATAATTATTTTTAGAGGGTAATTTGAACGGAAGTACGGCAGCAAAGTGGTGAGAATGTTCTCGAAGGTTCTAGAACATTCTATCTACATCGAGAATATATAAGGAGGCAATATACCGCCGCCGCACATTGCTGAGCGATACCTCACTACATACAAACGTGTTCATA
Source organism: Cotesia glomerata (assembly GCF_020080835.1). Taxonomy (NCBI): domain Eukaryota; kingdom Metazoa; phylum Arthropoda; class Insecta; order Hymenoptera; family Braconidae; genus Cotesia; species Cotesia glomerata. The sequence goes on from NC_058164.1 coordinate 8,994,175, forward strand.
CTCAACGAGTTTTATTGTATTTTCTCTTATAAAAAATCACTGCAAAGGTATGTTTTATCAATTTTATCACATTAATTACATATTATTAAGAATTTATTTTTATTTTTATTGATTCATTTTTTTGAGATATTACGTACTATTCGAGTAAATTTATTTTAACGACGCCTACTTATGATTTTTCGTTTCTATATTATATTACATTTAAAGTTTCATCATTTTTGGTATATTTAAATGAATTTAATCAACTGTTCCACGAGGCATCTTAATTCAAAATTTTTACAATTTTCATCAATTTACATTATTGAGGGATTTATTAAAATTGTTTGAATTAGTTTTTTGCATTCAATGTCTTTTTTTAACCCTTCAGTACCCACGTTCTTTTTAGTGTCTCACTTGCACTGCAGTAATATCCTATAAGTTGAATGTTGTTGCGTGAGAAAAATTCTTACAGCGAGGGTACTGAAGGGTTAATCCAAAAATCAATTTTTGGTAACGTTAAAAAAAAAAGTGTAAGATTTTTATGTATAGCTTACGTATGATGCTATGATGGCTATAAAATGTCTCATGTATAGTCTACGTGATGACTAAACTTCGTTACTATCTAGTGTACACGGTTTTTATTTTTTAAATAAGTGAGTTTAATTAATGACATTTAGTAATCACTTTTTAGTTTGATTCATCTAGAATGATTAGTCACGTGAATTTATAGCGAATATTTAAGCAGTTTTTGTATTATTCATTCATTTAATTATATTTAAGTCAAACAGCAAATAATTTCTAATCTAACCTCATTCTTGAGCGCATTAAATCAATACTGGCTTTAAAGAAAACAAAAAAAAAAAAAAAAAAAAACCTTCAACTAATATTCTTTTTTATTATACAAAATACTAAATAATTTTGTTTTTATCTAGATGCCGGAAGGAATGGATACCTCATCTGCGGAAGTTGAGACCTTCGCTTTCCAGGCGGAGATCGCACAGTTGATGTCATTGATCATCAACACCTTCTACTCTAACAAAGAAATCTTCCTCCGTGAATTGATCTCCAACTCGAGTGATGCATTGGACAAGATTCGTTACGAGTCTCTGACTGACCCATCTAAATTGGACAGTGGCAAGGACTTGTCCATCAAGATCATTCCCAACAAAAATGACCGCACTCTTACCATCATTGATACTGGTATTGGTATGACTAAAGCTGACTTGGTCAACAACCTGGGAACAATCGCAAAATCTGGTACGAAAGCTTTCATGGAGGCTTTGCAAGCTGGTGCTGACATCTCTATGATTGGTCAATTTGGTGTCGGTTTCTACTCAGCTTACTTGGTAGCTGACAAAGTAACTGTAACTTCAAAGCACAACGACGACGAGCAATACTTGTGGGAATCAGCTGCCGGTGGTTCATTCACTGTCAGAGCCGACAACTCTGAGCCTCTTGGCCGCGGTACCAAGATTGTCTTGTACATCAAAGAAGACCAGGCAGAGTACCTCGAGGAGAGCAAGATCAAGGAAATCGTAAAGAAACACTCGCAATTCATTGGTTACCCAATTAAATTGGTAGTCCAAAAGGAACGTGAGAAGGAACTGAGTGACGACGAGGCCGAGCCAGAAGCTGATGCCGAAAAGAAAGAAGACGAAGACGACAAACCAAAGATTGAAGATGTTGGTGAAGATGAAGAAGAAGACAAGGAGAAGGAAAAGAAAAAGAAGAAGAAGACTATCAAAGAAAAATACACCGAAGATGAGGAGCTTAACAAAACCAAGCCCATCTGGACAAGAAACCCAGATGATATCACCCAGGAGGAATACGGCGAGTTCTACAAATCATTGACCAACGACTGGGAAGACCATTTGGCAGTGAAACATTTCTCTGTTGAGGGTCAACTCGAGTTCCGTGCTCTTCTCTTCGTACCACGTCGTATGCCCTTCGATCTCTTCGAGAACAAAAAACGTAAAAACAACATCAAGCTCTACGTCCGACGTGTGTTCATCATGGACAACTGCGAAGAATTAATCCCAGAATACCTTAACTTCATGAAGGGAGTAGTTGACAGCGAGGACTTGCCACTCAACATTTCTCGTGAAATGTTGCAGCAAAACAAAATCCTCAAGGTGATCCGTAAGAACCTGGTGAAGAAATGCTTGGAGCTCTTCGAAGAACTTACTGAGGATAAAGAGAACTACAAGAAATTCTACGAACAATTCAGTAAGAACTTGAAGCTGGGTATCCACGAAGATAGTTCAAACCGCAGCAAGCTCGCTGATTTATTGAGATACAACACTTCAGCATCCGGTGAAGAGAGCTGCTCGCTCAAGGACTACGTTGGTCGTATGAAGGAAAACCAGAAACACATTTACTTCATTACTGGTGAGAGCAAAGAACAAGTAGCCAACAGTTCATTCGTTGAGCGTGTCAAGAAACGCGGCTTCGAAGTTATCTACATGACTGAGCCCATTGACGAATACGTTGTACAACAAATGAAAGAATTCGACGGTAAGCAGCTCGTGTCAGTCACCAAGGAAGGCTTGGAGCTTCCCGAAGACGAAGCTGAAAAGAAGAAACGTGAGGAAGACAAAGCCAAATTCGAGGAGCTCTGCAAAGTCATGAAGACCATCTTGGACAGCAAAGTTGAGAAAGTTGTTGTCTCAAACCGTTTGGTCGACTCGCCGTGTTGTATCGTAACTTCTCAGTACGGTTGGACCGCCAACATGGAGAGAATCATGAAAGCTCAGGCTCTTCGTGACACCTCGACCATGGGCTACATGGCTGCGAAGAAACATCTCGAGATCAACCCTGACCACCCAGTCATTGAGAACTTGAGACAGAAAGCTGAAGCTGACAAGAACGACAAGTCAGTCAAGGATTTGGTTGTCCTTCTTTTCGAGACTGCTCTCTTGTCGTCTGGGTTCTCACTTGACGATCCCCAGGTCCACGCTGCCCGCATCTACCGTATGATCAAGCTTGGTCTTGGTATCGATGAAGACGAACCAATCAGCGAGGAGCCCAAGGCTATGGAAGAGGTTCCAACTCTCGAAGGCGAAAGCGAAGACGCGTCACGTATGGAAGAAGTCGATTAAGTGATTAACTTTTAATTATTACATTTTTTTCAGTTTAAGTTACTAAAGACTGTTGAAAAAATTAATTATTGATGATGAGTGATTGATCACGTTTTATGTGATTGTATTAACATATGTATCATATATAAGTAGAATTACTCTTATTAAAAATAATTTATCATTCCTATTATGATGCAAGCACCAAATAATTAATTATTAAAAGAATAATTGTTTTTATATGTTAAATTTTTAATGTAACAGCCCATTCATACTCATGAACAATTACTTTAACGTTTCATTTTATGTCATAATTGAGTCAAAATAAATTTTTTTTCCATAATCGAAAAAATTTTATTATTATTTGTTATAAATAATGGGTAATTTACTTTATTTAATATTTAGGCTTAAGTTAATTTAATAATTGAAATTTTTAATTTAAATTATGTCGTATTAAGTTTATTCATCTTTTCGAGACATTTGCAACGGACAACAATTTATTTTAATTTAAATTGAAAGGGAAGTTAAAAATAAAATCAATTTTTTTTACTATTTAAAAAAAAGAGACTCACAGGTGCTGACACAACTTTCAATTTAATCATCTGCCAGATGTTCCTGCTTGGTAATTATACTACTTTATTTTATTGTTATGGGTATACTTTAAAATTTACGAAAATTCTACGATTAGCCGTAGTGCAACGTTAAAATAATATTAAGTCGAGTTTCAATGCCTCTAACAATGAACTGAGGTTGACGGGCATTAGAAATTTTTTTATGACTTTATAGCAATAAAATTATAATGAGAAAAATTTAATGATAAAATTCCACATGTAAAAATTAAAAAAAAATTTTTAGTGGATGACATTAAAGTTAGCAGTCATTTAACTATTTTTTAATTTTTTTTTAAATAAATTTTTTTCAAAAAGTTAATTTGAAAAAATTGCATTTTTTATCTTTAAAAATTTCTACATATCAATTTTTTTCTACTTATTTTTGCCATAACTTATTTGTTGAAAAAATTCTTAGTTATCAAATATTTGCTAAATTAATTTTCATTATTAGTGGACATTTTTAGAAACATTTTTTTATTGTAATTTTTGTTGTAAAAATGAAAAAATTGGTATTTCTCAGCTAACTTTAGTATCATTCTCTAACGGGTGAAAAAAGCGAAAAATAATTTAAAAGTTTTCTCTGGCGCCAGAAACTCGAGTTTCAGCGCCTCTAACAGCTAAAAAGGGCGAGAAAAAATTTTTGATTTGTTTTTCTGTCATTGGGGGCGCTGAAACTCGAAATATTATTAATTTAGCACTGCGCTACATGTGCTTAACTTGCTCGGTGAATATTTTTAAATTTACGCTATCTTTCATTTTGGATTTCGCGATTGATGAATTTTACGATAAATTTTATACTGACATTCAGATTAATTGAACTAGTCATCATTAGTTTTTTGCACTTTTGTAAGCTGAGAAATTTGCATTTATTGAAATAACTTTTTCGGATTACAAAAGATTTTTGATCGAATTTGTGATTCCTACCTTGATGACTCCAATAGAACTTTAATGATATTTTAAGGTAAATGAAAAAATTTCTTATGAAGAAAATTTTTGAATGCTAATAAAAAATATATTTTACAATTTTTTTCAGTATAACATCTGAAATAAAAAAAATACATAATATTTAGAGTAAAATTTTACAAAAAAAAATGAACTTAATTAATTTCTTAAAATTATTAAAAAATAAATCTTATAATTAATTATAAACTAAATAATATTTACAAAAAGATCAAATAATCAATTAATTAATCACAATTTTTAATCTTAATTACATCTAAAATTTTTTTCTATCTAAAAAAATTTTAATAAATTATCATCTTGAATAAGTGTAAATAAAGTTCATTAGAGTATAATTATCTAAATAATCAATTATACTACGAATACAATCATAAGGCAAGTGACACCAAGCATCCTTTTGGGTAAACATTATTTCATCATACCGACGAAGTAAATAAATTCGCTTTTCAAGTTTCTTCACATGAACTTTAAGTAATTGAAAGTTTTCATCGCTATAAAAGAGCTTATCAATAACTGGATTATTAAAAACTCGTAAAAACTCCTTATTCCGAATTAATATTAAAAGTTCTTTACCACTTTTTTTTATAATGCCATATATCGAGATTTTTTGATCACCAAAAGATAATACCGTTTGTTTAAATCGACAAATTGAAAACTGAAGTTTTTTCTCACATTCATTCAAAACAAAATCTTCTATTTCAGGATGTTTTTCAACCAAAGACTTCATTAAGTCGACGGATTCTAGGTAAACGGGAAAATTAAATACAGGTCTAGAGTGTAGAGAATATAATAAATTCTGCGCTTTGCAATTTCCATGGAACAGCATCTTAAGTTTTCTTTTGTAAATATCACCACCTTGGATAGTACATAATAAAAGTCCAGCTGGAGGTGGTTGATAAGAATAATGATACACTAAAAAATACACAGTATTCCACAAATTTTTAGCAACTGCGAAATTGAAGAGCATTGTTTTTGGATCTCCTTTTACTGTCGCATCAAAATTACTACCAGCACGAAAGAGTAATTCAACGAACAAAGCTATGTCATCATCAATAAGTTTTCGACGGTTTATATTTTTTTCTAAGCCGATCAAATAATGAATAGCTGTCAAAAACCATTTTTATCTTGTCTGTTAATTTGTTTCTTCTTCAACCTTGGTATGAGTGCAACACCAACTTCTTTCAGATTATTTTCCACTATGTACATCAACAACGTTTTATTCATATTATTATAGATGTCAACATTAGCATTGTATTTCATCAGCAACGCTACCAACTCAGCGTTTCTATTGATGACTGCGTAAGTTAATAAAGTTTGTTCAGTACCGTAACTTTCTTCCCATCTGAAATAAGACAAGTATTTTGCGCACAAAGAGTGGGTTAATTTAGCGTCAACATCAGCACCGACTCTTAAAAGTGATTGTACCGCTGTCAAACGTCCCAACAACACAGCAACGTGGATAGGCTGAGCTCCATTTGATGCAATTATATTAGGATCGGCGTTATAAGTAAAAAGAAGAGTGTTTATTATTTTTTTTTTGTTTACTTTCTTCGCAAGCATGGTGTAAAATTGTATATCCTGCATAGAAGCCACTTGTTTGTACAGCGTTCATTTTTGCTCCCCGCTTTAATAAATGGTTGACTACTCGAAATATTTTTTTCTGCCCTCCAGGCGGAAAGTGGCAACTTTCGGCCCGCTGCGCTAAACGAAATTGCCGCTTTCCGCCTCTGTCGGACAGAAAAATAGTATACAAACCTATGGCAGGAAAATAATAAATATCTCAGATCACATATATGTCGACCTCGGCTTCGCCTCGGGCAACATATATGTGTTCTGAGACATTTCTCATTTTCTTGCCACAGGTGTGTAATATACTATAACTTGATGGCCAAATATATTGGAGATGGAAAATAACTCGGTGCATTAATATCAGCACCATTTCCTAAATACTTATCTATTAATTTTAAATTGCCATATACAATTGCGCAGAAAAATTCTTTATCTTTACGAATTTGCTGGTCAGAAAGTAACGAGTTACTTTCAATAAAGTTGTGAAATGATTTTTTAGAATGTCTTGACTTTGGAAAATCCATCTCGGCAGTTTTTACTATTTATCATTATGGATCTTGATCATCATCTTGATTAATGTTATTGATTAACGTCCGCTAATTTCAGTATCATTATTTAATATCACTGAAGATATACTCTTTATTTTTCATTATTCATCAATAATGTTATCATTTCATAATACTAAAGTTAGTTGACATTTTTGATTTTTTTTTTCATTTATTAAATTAGAACTAAAAAATATTTTTTGAAAATTGTATTTAAAGTTTTTCAAGTTTTTTACAAATAAAATTTTTTTAATTTTTTGTTAATAATTTTTTCAATAAAAAAAAATTTTTTAAATTTTTATACATGTTGGCTAACTTAATTTTCATGATTATTTCGTATAATAATTGCAGTTGTACGTATCAAACAATTATCAGTCAAAAATTAACAGCAATATAAAAAAAAAGATAATGTACAAATAGATTAAAGACAGTCTGAAAAAAAAAATTAAATATATAATTAGCTTAAAAATAATTTTTTTTTTTTTTATTAAAAAATATTTTACTTACACATTTATTTTGAATTGTACATTTAAAGGTAATATGTAAGTGTCCAATACTATATATAGAAGTTTCAAACGTGGAGAATGGAGACCTCTATTCTTTATGGTTTTGACCAATGCAAAATTGCAATAACCTCTAAGGAAACGCACTTGAATTTGAACCGAAGGGAGATCTTTAAAAATTAAAAAACTTGAGTACTTAATTTTTTTGATTTTTATAACAATTAAATTATTATAAATAAAATTCAATAAAAAAAAATTCTACGTAGAAAAAAAATATAAGACTTTTCTAATTATTTTTGTTTAACATAATTAATTTGTTATAAAAATTCCAAAAATTTTCAGATGTCTACTGATTCAGTATCATGATAAATAATATTGATACTGCAGTTAAATGACTGTTTCTCTTTCAAATTTTTATAACAAATCTAATTGATTAAAAAAAAAAATGTTTTAAAAAATTTTCACTGATAATAATATTATTTAATTTTCACATCTGAAATTAAAAAAAAATTTTTTTCATAATAATTTCGTTACTATAAAATTAAAAAAAAAATCTAATGTCTGTCAACTTCAGTGTCTTTAAATAATCTAGATATTTTGAATGTTTTATTTGTTAGTTTAACTTTGTCTGGAAAAGAGAACAATTTCAATACACGCAATACTTTTTAGTGGTTTTTTAAATTAAGAAAATTACTTGGATGTGTTATAAATAATAAAGAATAATTATTTTAGTTGTTTTTTTATTCGAGATTTAATTAAGCTGCATTGGTATCACAACAATGCCCCAGCAAATAATTCTCCCCATTTTTATAAAAAATTATCAATTTTCATAATTATACAACAATTTGCATTTACTTACAATTGTTTTCGTCAACAAAAAATACATTATTATAATTACCTTCAATATGAATAATTGAAAAAATTCAAAATGTGATGTAGAAATTAATTATTTTTTTATAAAATATACAATTTATCAGTATTAAGTATTCTGAAATAATTTTTTTTGTAATTATATTTCGATGATTGTACATTATAAATAAATTAAACATCGGGGAGATGTATCGCTATTTGTCGCCTTAATATTAATAAATAAAATTAATAATATTAATGATAATTAATAATAATATTAATAGTAATAATAATTTCATTACGGGGCTGATATTATGACGAATTAAAAGTGAATAACGTTATAAATAAAGTATGAAAATAATTAAGTTATTAAATTTATAAAGAAAATGTAAACGGCGACGTCAAGGATCTATTGATTGTTTAATCGATTAATTTATCAATTAAAAACAATTAGGTAAATTTTTTTAGTTCTATTTTACCCGCTTATACTATTATTCAACAATTTAAATTCAAAATACTTATAACGATACGCACAACCTTCGATAATCTCAACAGCGCTGGCCTTAGCCCAAATTAACTCGTCATATTTTTATCCTTAATTATCAATATAATTAATCATATAAATTTTCAAATATACTTTAGCGATTTGTGAATACAAAAGTAATTCTTTTTTTCTCTATTGCTTATTTAACCATAGCGTATTAACCACTAATTACTATTTTGTTCAATACAATAAAGACTGTGTACAACAGCAATTATTACTTTATCAATTATTATTGTATTTTTTTTATTTATTTGTATACAAAATACATGGGCACTCGCAGTATTTTAAATTAATTAATTAATATTATTTATTAATACAAGAGATTTGGGAGCGCTCAATATTTTTTAAAATTCTATTTTGTTTTTTTTTTTTCTGACACAATTTAATCACTGTGCCGCATTTTAAATTATTTTTATTACAAGTTTGATTTATAAAAATAATACTCAGTCAATTAGTTCGGATTAATTAATACTTGCGCATAACATTATTTAGGAGGAGTAAATCGCTGAAAAAAGCGTGTATTTTTTTTTTATTTCTTTTATCTTCAATATCAATATCGTTCTCGTATATTACATAAATATTTGTAAATATATTGTCTACGCATTTATTTATTTATGAGTTTTTAATAGATGCAAATTATCTGAGTTTTCAAAAAATCGAACGCATGAGTTCGCGTAGACGGACGGAACACTTGCATGAGCAGTTCTAATTATTTATTACAAAGCATTCGACTTTTTTTTTTTTTTTTTTTTTCACAAATTTTTCAACAATTGAATGTACAAATATAATATTAATATTATAATTTAATTTTAGTCGTCTTTAAGTATACAATATAAACTGTACAGTTGCTTTGCGGAACGGTAAATACATACACTCTCCATACTTTTATTTCTTATAAGTTCAAATTGATGTCATATAACATAAGTTGTGTATAAATTTAATATTTTTATTTCTAATAAAATTTGACAAAATTGATGTTGACATAAATGATTTAAATATACGTACAATGAAATGAGATTCGTATTTAATTAGAAAAAAATATATAATGTATAATAATAAATTAAGCCAGTCGCTGCTGCCAAATGTTGGTGCGAACAGACACAAATAAGTTACATATGATCGTTTAAATAATAATAAAAAAAAATAATTATTACAATAAAACGGAGGGACTGTAAAAACAGATGTAAAAAAAACTATGATAATAATAATTAATTAATTAGATAAATAAAATTAAGTAAATTAATTCATTTAAGTATTGTTTCAAATAAAAACTTAGTAACTAAAAGGTGTGGAATACTGATGTAAAAAAAAATCTATTAGAAGCCTCCGCTAAAAAAAAATAGCCAAATTTTATATCAAACAAATCTAGGCGATTCTGCACAGTTAATCCTTATAAATTAATAATTAATTACAATCTCTTGTTATTACTGTAACTGTTGTTTGTTTTCTTTTTTTTTTTTTTACTATAATTAATAATATCAATAAAATAATAGTAATAACTAGTAAAAATTAACAATACTCAATCGATTAATGATACGTTATTAAATATATAAAAAATAATCTCTAAATATTTTCAGCATTAGTTAGAGAGCTCAAACCTAATTATTATTAATTCCTTAAACTTAAAAGCTTAAGAAAATTTTCAAAATAATAGTAATAATCGCATAGTAAATACTACAGTATAACAAACTAATATGAGCGAAATCTACAGACAGAAAATCTCAATTAAATTAAATTATAAAATAATTGAAAACAAAAAAAAATTTATTAATATTAATGAAATGCCTAGCAAAATAACTGTCCATTCTTTGCAAAGTCACACATAAATAGCCATTTGGTCTTTGTATCGTGCAATATAAAATAAAAAAAGCCGCGGTTGTCGATTCATTTATAACAGTTTATATCATTTTAAAATATTGTATAATTATTATTTTATAAAATATCCTGTATTTTTTAAAATATTAATCTCAGTTTATAAAAATTGTTACGAGTGTCTTAAGTGATCCGATCGAATAATTCATTAATTTTTTTTTTTATAAATATTTTATAAAATAGGAAGTGCACAACGGAAGAATCACATTTTACGCGAGTCGAAAGAGTAATGGATTTTTTTTTACAATAATTTTACTTTTAAAAACAAAAAAATCCATTATCAAATTCATGTCTCACTTCATTATTTATTATCATTATTATCATTGACTTTGTTTTAGTCACGCATTCCTCGTGGCTGTATTAAGATTTATCATACTATCATGTTTTTTTTTTTAATTATTTAAAAAAATTTTTCAATCTTTCAATTAGAAATTTATACATATAGAATATATAAACATATTTTACTTTTTTTTTGTTTATAAGGCTCAATGGATAACAACTACTACTAAATTTATTCCGTCTATCTATTAATTACTTTCATTTTTTAGTCAATATTTCAGTTATCCAACTCAATTGTCCTCAAAGTAATTTTTTAATAGTTAAAAAAAAAAAGTAACATTTAAATGGAAGAAAATTTGATGCCCTTAACTATATCTATGTTACAAAGAGACTAAATCTATTTTTGGCAAAGTTATTTAGGTATATGACGTAATAATTATAACAATACATGAGTGTAAATGCACTGGCCATAGTTTTTTTTTTTTTTTTTTTTTTAGTTAATGCACTATTTCAACAAAAACATAAAATAAAAAACGTGGTTATCATTGTAAACTGTACATAAAAATTTAAGAAAAGTAGTAGTATGTAATAAAATAATAATTAAATTTAAAAGCAAGAGGACAATTGACGAATGATAATTAATATTGATTAAATCGAGGATTGACGGAAGTAGATTAATTTTAAATTTATTAATTACTTCCAGAGTATAAAGCGATTATTATTTTAATTCCTGCATTTTATCTGGCCATACTTATTACATTATTATCATTTGTAAATTATTTATTATTATTCATTTTTTGTAAGTATCATTAGGTTTCTATTGAACCGTGTCATGGATAATTATTGCTTAGCGATGAGTATAGCAATGCAGCGCAAATAACGCTGATGCATGTAAATATTTTCTTAAGTACAGTAAATAAAATATTTAGCTTTGACATTTGTCTCGCAAATGATTTATCATGTAGTGATGTTATTTTAAAACATTTATTAAATAAAAAATATTTTTCATCTTTTTTCATAGTATTAACACTAGCGTACTCGTAAAAATTTAGCGTATAAAAATTATTATTTTTCATTCCTTTTTCTTAAAGCCTAAAAATTATACATAAGTAAATTCTCCATGTTATTTAAGCTGAATTAATACAATTCAAAGTATGCAAATAAATTAATTGAAAAAAATGTGAGTATTGTCAAATAATTTACAAATTTTTTTTTAAATATCAATTACTTTGATTTACAAGTATCATTATTTTTCAAACTGAAAAACGAGTCATTAAATCACTAATTATGAATGAAATTGAAATTAAAATAAATTCAATACATAACGACGTTTTTTTAAAAATAAGAGTATTATGTTGGTTGACAATATACATTAATTAATAATAGCTCAGCTAAATAGCCCGTGGATAAAAACAAAATTTTTTAAATCTCTTCGATATTATACTGTATAATAGTAAATAACTTTATTACTTTTTTTTTTTTTTTTTTTTTATATTACGTAAATATAAAATTTGCTCAATCAGTAAATTTATATCAGATCAAAAGATCTACTAAAAATAACACATTTATCTGTTTATTTAAGTTTTTTAAAAATATAATATTAAAATGAATTTTTAAAAGGCCACCATAAATTCATAAATTTTTAATAATATCAATTACTTTGATCATTTGCGCGCATGTTTATATGATTTTTAATTGCAAACACTAGTCCATAGAAAAGTTTATTATAAAAATATAAATATTATAAATTGGTATATTTATAATATTCACCGCGACTTTAATATCCGACGAGTATAATACTGTAATTTTAATATCAATAATCTATTATTATTAATTCGTTAATAACAATAACTGGGCGCTTCTTACCACGGGCCAATTAACTCGGAATCAGGTGATTAAGACGGTGAAAACGTCTGTGTTATTAATTAACACGTGAATAATTTTTCCGTCTCTTGATACACAATAATAATAATTAATAATATAATATTAGAATAATAATAATAATTAATAATATAATACCATTTTAAAATTTCTCAAAAATAAAAACCTTGAGAAATCCAAAGCGTAGAGAGCATTTTGGAGTTAAAAACAATAACAAAACGATATGTAAAGGCATTTAACATATATAAATATCAAATAAGAGAGCTAATCAGATGTTTAAAATTTAAGAGAGGCCAATTAAAGATATAAATAAAGTAAATTGTAACACACTGTGTTACCATCAGATCATTTTGTTGCTGCTTGTGTTATTAATCCTTTTAAGTATGAGATTCTTGATTCATCAATTAATCATTTATTATCATTAATGTGTAATGATAATAATAACAATAATAATAAACGGTAGTGAGTACCAGCGTTGTTGGAATAGATAATTATTAAGCTGCTGTCAGCAGAGCTTGCTGTTATCAGTGTGCCTCTTCCGATAGTGAAGTTGCTACCAGGTTCAATGGTACATCGGAAACATTATCTTCATCACCGTCGTCAGCGTCATCCGACGTACTACTACGTTCTCTCGGCTCAGTTTTCATATGCTGTGCAAAGTTTATGACGTCACTTGCTTTTGTACCACCACCGGTAGTACCATCACGTGTCACGCGACTAACTAGATCTACTGAATACATGTGCGGCGTACTCACGTGCATCATGTAAGTTGATAGTGGTAGAGGGTAATTAAGTTGAGCTGCTGCTGCAGACGCTGGTGGATGGGCACCCGACAAATTTTGCGGTGACAATGCAGCCATCATCAAATGCGGCTGAATTTGCCGGCGTAAAGCTGCCAGCATGTCAGCACTCTCGGCGTCCATTTGTTCTGATTGTAAAGCAGGTATGGCTGATTCTTTTTCTACAAGAAAAAAAAAATAACCAAAATGAATAAAAGTAAAATTCACGATAATTAATCATTCGTAATTTTTCTTTTCTTTTTTTTTCTAAATTTATACAATGCACAATGTAGAAAAAGTATTGAAAGAAAAAAGAAAAAAAAAATAAAAACTAAAATTAATTGAGCGTTAAAGTAATAACAGTATAAATAGGATTCTCACTTCGATGCCTCGTAGGTTTTTCGCCTTTAGGTCTGCGTCTACGAGTATGTATTGTGTCCCTTCGCATGGTTACCGGTCTGTTTACACCGTGAAGTTTGTAATAAAGTCCACAGGCATTGCAAACCATTTCACCCTTCATATTACGCCGCCAAATAGTCGTCGTCATGGTACCACAATTTGTACACGACATGTCGACTTTTTTTGTCATATTACTGGCTTGTTGATCAAACGACTGACGTTGTTCATCGATCTTTAATTTAAATTATAAGAATAAAATTATCATCATCAATAATAATGTTAATTTAAAATTAATTTTAAGAAAAAAAAAAATCAATTAATCACCTTATCAGTTATCTTATTCCATGAGGTAAAATCCTGCGCTTGTTCTTCGGATTCATGATGATAACTTAAAACATCAGGACTGGTCGGTGCTTTACTTGGGTAACTTTGTTTCCTTCTGCCCTTTGTTTCTTTACGCCCGACACTCGCCGGACTGGACGGATTACTATCCATAGATGCACTCTGTAATAAAAAAAAGAAAAGAAAAAATAAATGATTGATGTATCGCAAAGTTAAATGACATCCAAATGGTCATAAGTGAGTGATTTTTCATTCGAGAGACGAAGTAGTTGGCGTGGTACCGACAAATGGCAGGTATATATTTTAGAAAAAACTACATCTAAGACTAGTGTATACCAGCTTATTCGTTACGGGCATTATCGGAAGAGAATTCAGTGTAATGGAAAAATTTTAACAAAGCAGACTCTACTTTTACTAAACATGAATATACTAGCTTTGCACAGAATCTTTACGAAACTTTAGTTTTGAGAAAAAGAGAAGAAGGAGAAGGAGAAGAAGAAGTAGAAGATAAAGAAAAATTCTACACGTTTCTGGGCATTACATTCAACAAAGACTTGCTTAAAATCCATTGAGGCAGTAGGGCTTATCTGAACATCTGTTAACAGCGGGTTGACATGCTAGTATAGGTCCGGTAGGTACCGAACTCAAAACTGCCTATCACAAAGCGCCTTTCTAGTTATCTATTATCTGGCGAGGCCGCTCGCAGACCTCCCCTTACCTGAAGAGGCAGGTGGGACTTGAATAGTATAAAACTGTATAGTACTGAGACCCCAAAAGGGATTCTTTAACACCCGAGGGTCACCTGACCTGCTTCGTTATATACCTGAGTTCTCGGATAGGTATTTGCATCGAGTAAACTGCATATACCATATCGTATACTATTCGCTTCCTCTACATTGTATGTATTCACCATCGTTTGTCGAGTCAAGTAGACTTTAAGTCTTCGACTAAATAAAATTTTACCAGAGACAGAGACTAGAGAAAGAGTAAATTCAAGATAAAATAAAAAAGAAAACAAGGCACGAAAAAATGTAGAAGTCACTTCTAGTCGGAATTATACCATCGAGATTTTTGTTGTCTCACTTTAGTAAACGGTTATAAAAAAAAAAAAAAAAAAAAAAAAGATAATATTTACCATGATTAAATGTACTAATACTAACACTAATGCTTAAACTAATACTATTACTACTACTTCTCCTATTACAAATACTTTTACTAAAGCTATACTATCAGGTAAAAATACAACTTACTTTATTTTCGAGAGACTGCATAGGACGGTTTCCACGAATTGAACAATCTGTTCGTTCAATTGTCGTCCCTTGGGTATCTCGGTAAAACCTTACTTGTGGCGATATTCTACCTGTATCTACGGCGGTGATACCAATCTGTCGATTGTTGATAAGAGAACGTAGTAAATTTGTAGCTTCACCAGTGAAACCATTATTGACTTTGTCACCATTACTTCGTGTTATCTCTAAATTTCGATTGCTGTTGACAAATATAAAAAATTACACTATAGATAATTATAAATAACAACAGATATTAACATAAACATACTCTTAAAGTGTGTCTATGTTTTTCGTCGTAGAAATAAAGTTCTTGAAAATATTTAAAAAAAAAAAAAAAATTGCATGCATTATTGTTTAAGATAAGATGACAATGATGATGGGAGTGATATCACTTTTTGCAATACTCATTATTATTCAATCTTGATTTATGTTCATGCCTATTTTTAGCATACACCATCAAATGGTCAGATGTATTAACTGAAGTAACTACCAATGGATACATGAGACATAAAAATGACATCACATAATAAGTAAACCTTATTATCAAACCACAGTTAATCATTTCCTCAACAATTATTACTTTATAATAAAAAACAATATATTAAAATATATATGTATCTCTCTTGAATTCATTGCAATTTTTTCTTTTTCTCTTACTTTGCTAATGCTTGCCATAATTTTGTTGTTTCCTGATCGATGTGTGTTTCCGAACAATTACTCTCGGGTGTATCCATCCTGTTAACCGGACTTGGATTTGGTGAACTGCGTTTGGAACTACTTTCATTATTACTGCTATCCACTCTCCCTCGTTTTCTCACAGTCATGTCATAGCCATTTTCCTCAGCGTCTGTATCATGATCTTCGCGGTCTTCAATTTCCAGTCTATCTGGATCAGAACTATTTGAATATGTGTCGTCTTCTGGTTCACATTTAACATTACTATCCTGCTTCATCATTTCATTAGCTCGCAATTCTAAATGGTGCGTTTGCGTCTGAGGTATCACATTTTGATTAATGCTGGCGGGTGAATTTGACTCATCACTAAATAGCGTTTTATTTAATTGTAAAAACGATTGTAGAGGACTCAAATCGGCTATTTTGGCAGTGGAGATAGACTTATCCTGTAAATATATAATTATATTGTTAAACAACTAAGTAAACATTATTAATAACTTAACATAATAGATAATAAATATAAATAATGTACATATAATTTAATATATAAATATAAATTAACACACAAATGATAAAATTTAACCAAGTGATAGTAATTTATAAATAACTGGCAAACTCCCCTCTAGACACTGACATTGAGTTTTATATAATTGCTACTACGATATTCACGAACAGATATAGAAGAAATAAAAGGCAGTGTACATGACTGTAGCCTTATCTACAATCAGATATTGCATATGTTGCACATTCTCCGTTTCAACATACACTTATAACAGTAAGAATGTTCATCAATGTCAGCATATATATATATTGGGTTGTCTTTGTGATGCAATAATGATAATAATAATAATAACAATAATACATATCAATTATAAAGCTGATATATATATTATATTATTATACATTACTACTTAAGTAAATAAATAAATATTAATATTTAAGGATAATAATATAGTACCTCATTGTCAGGTGATGACAATTGCTTGGCATAATCCAGGTACTGTTTGAGTATAACGTCTGATTTTCGTGATACTTCACGAAAATTGTGTAAAACATCTAATTTGTAAACACATCTGTGACATATGATTGGTGGTAGTGAGTCTCCATCTTTTACCTAAAAATAATAATATATATTTATATACATATATGTAATAAAAATAAATAAAAATAATAATAATAAAAGTATTAATCATCATTAGAATCAGTTTTTTATTTCTCATTCCCATCTTTTATCTCACTCACGTGGGAACAAAGAAATGACAGAGACAAAAAAGTAAAACTAGGATCGCTCTGATTGATAAATGATATCAAGATGATTGTAAGTTAAAGTAGGTCCCAAGAGACCTGGTAATAGTGTATTTTTTTTTCTTTTTCTTTTTGTTAGTCATATTGAGTAAAAAAGCAAAAGCTATGTGAACAGTACACACAAGGGAAAACTGGACGCCCGGTGGCTGACAAGAGTTGCCGCAGTGTCCGCGTGTGAAACCTGATAAGAGGGCGATCCAAATAAGGAGATCAATCCCTCGAACGCGTGTGTGCCGTTGCGGGAGAGCCGTGATACGAAAAGAGATCGGTCTCTTCAGTCGTTTTCATCAGAACAGTACAGTAGTAAGTAAGTAAGTAAGTAAGTAAGTAAGTACGTACGTACGTACATACCTATCTACAGCAAGTCTATATGTACTGAGACAGCGGCAATAAAAGACAAGACCAAATAGACAGAGAAGCTGACACACACTTACACATAAATACTCCTTATTCTAGACGAATAAAGAGTACGAGAAAAAGACAGAAGATGTTATAGGTAATCGTGATCTTGTAAACTAAACTTGTTCATGAACAAGTAAACTCTCTTAACAAATGTTATGTACAGTACATAGTGTAGTTAACAGTTAAGTAGTGTAACTGAGTAACAGTAGCACCAGAACGGAGTAGTATGGAGCATTAGCTGGAGTATGAACCAGTAATAGCAGCATGAGAAGGCATGGAGCTGCTTATCACTGCCATTTTAAATCGCCATAGCCTGTTATCTCGCGGACACATCTCTTGCCAAACTTTCTCCCCGTGTGCCAGCACACACACACACAACACACAAACCTCCATCTATATATGCACATTTACGCATACACACAGAGGATAGCTTTTGTGTGCGCGAGAGAGCGCGAGGTCCCGACCCGCGGGGGCCCAGATGTTGCGTCTCTGCGTCTATTTTCGATGAGTCGTCTCAACACTCACCACACTTTAAACACAATACAGCCCAGCACCTATACATATATGTATATTTAATGCACATGTATATTATAACAGATATATCCATATAAGCTAATTAATTAAAAATAATCTGGTATAATAATAATAATAATAATAATAATAGTAGTTAAAATGAAGTAATCACATAAGGACTACCGTAACATAATTATAAATAAATAAATAAATAAAATAAACAAGAGGACCGGGTGATCGGCTTACCGCTATCGACAAACACGCCAAAATTTTATCTGGAAAATTACGCTGGGCGCCTTCATCCTCGAATATGGGCAACTTGACACCGTCCGACGATAAACAAAGACGACACAGCTCGTAGAACTTGGGCGGTACATTGAACATAATTATAATAAAATAACGTCTGGTGTTGTTTGCGGTCCACCTCACGGTTATTTATCATAAAATACGAGTCATTAATGGATTAACTCGCACCCGCCCCTGGTTTCTTTAATAAATAATTATTATATATAATAACAATACTATTTTATTATTATTTATTATCTTCTCCACTGCACAGTTTTTGTTGCAGCAACACAGTAACCAGCAGCAGCAGCAGGCGAGAGGTTTACGCGGCGGAGGTTCACTTATCACAGTCACCGTGGCCGCTCATTGTCAGAAGCACTAACAGTGTATAGTTGTACTATCTACATGTATATTTACTGTCGATGATCACACTGACAAACACCTATACTTTCATAACTACTATCTGTATTAGATACATTTATAGGTACGGATTAAAGTATAGGTATGTGTGTACTACGTACACATGATAATACTGTACACCAACGACACCATGAGAAACACGACCACGAGCTCACGACGATTCCGTTCGTCGCCTGCTTGCCTTTCTCAAATACACAACACCAAGGAGGAACACTCTCTCACAGTCAACACAACTAACAAACTATTCTATACTGTCCTATCTGGTATCTGATTCTGATCCTCAATTCAAGACGGCGGCGCTGCTAACAAACCAAAGACATATTTCAGGTCTACCAAGTTCTTATTTAATTACCAACTGTCTCGTTTAATATCACTAACCTCGTAAACTATTCTTCACTAATAAGTACTACCGGACATTTGATAATTTTGATATTTATTTATTTAAAGTAAATAATTAAATATTTATAGACTATCAATTATTAAATATAAATACATTATTTTTACGGATAATTATATTTAAAATTATTTAATTATTACTTTTTGATAAAAAAATAAATATAATTAGCTTTTTTTTATTATTTTTATCTTCAAATTTTTGATTATTTTATTTATAGTATTTTTCCGTATCATTATAAAATAATTGTAGTTATTTTTACTTTAATAACTTAATTTTATTATTTTTATCTATAACTAATTAATATTATTATTGTTATCACTATTGTTAAATCCTCCGCAATGAATTTGTTAATTAGTAGAGTATACATGGCCGAAGTACCGTTAGCTAAAATGTTGATAAAATATCACGCCTGTGGTTTTATTTTTCCCCGATGATGAGAATATAGTTTATGAATCACGTTAATAATTCAAATGATGAAATCCCCGCGCTTACATACCGGAAGCTGTTGAAAAGAGAATGAAATATAGATAGATATGATAGAGATATACGTATATATACAGTAAGTATATACACCTATAAGAACTTTCTTATCGCGCATCATATTTCCGAGAATTTGATTACGTCAAGTAATCCAGCCCATAAATAAATAAATCGGATGAATGGGGGGGAATATGACTAATACACAAAGATTACGCGATTATTCTGATCCAGAATTTTCGACCTACGCTGCTTTTATTATCGTACCTTATTTTTTTTTATATGGATTTTGTTTATTTTATTTAAATACATTGTGTATAATTTAATTCAATTAAAATTAAAAATAAACTAATATTATCTATTTATATTGACGTTTATGTAAGAGATAACTAATCATTTATTATATTGATAAAATATCAATTTATTTTTGTACTTTATAACAATATTTACAAATGATGATAATATTTATATATATCAATATAAATACAAATATTAAAATGCATACACACGTACAAACAACAGTGTTAAACACCTTTGCGATGACCGCGTTTATTAAAAGAGTTGTCATAAATAAATTAAGCAATCTTTAATGACTGAAAACTCTTTTTACCTTTACTTTTTTTTTCTGTACACTTTAATACACTTGACAACGATAAATCCTATGGTAATGTAGGCGTGGGATCATTATTTAAATGATATCACAACTCGTCCTTGACTATTCTCTCCTCTCTATCTCCCTTTTTTACAACATCATCGTCATTCTTACGTTTGTTAGATTTTTTTGATCGTCTTTCCATTGACAATAAATCATTACGATAAGTACGGAATTTTTTCAACAGAACTTTATATTTGTCCTCTTCATTTTTTAAATCCTGGATGCTACTCAGTAAAAGATGTACATCTCTGACGTGTTCTAATTTAAAAAGTATTTCACGTCGTTTTTTACCCACTTCCGTTTTATATAAAATGTCTTGATTGCTGCTACTGCTGCTGTTATTGTTTTTGTTGTCGTTGCTCTGGTATTGTCGTAAAAGTATACGATAAGTATGAAGATAATTTTGGATAGTGTCAAGGCAATAACGACGAATCCTTGAAACACATTTTTCTGGAGACTCACCGGCGCCAACATGACATATATTCAATAAAGCTTCGATATGTGTATCACGTTCCAAATTAGCTAACACAAATGACAATAAATTAGGAACTGTTATTGGAAGATTTGATGAAAATATTGTACTGTCTTCTTTTCTTTTAGCTGGAAAAAATAATATTGACGGAAAACGATTCATTGTGTATTCCCACGGAAGATCATTATTGTCGCCGTCGATGCGCACGAAAATAATTTGGTCCACATTTGATAATAAATGGGCTACTGTTAAATATACATAATATATTGCACTGCAAAATGCACAATAAGGCGAGTGAAACATCACTACGACGTCTTTTGTTTCATCTAATACAGTCGGTAAAAATGTATCAGTGTCTAATTCTTCAACACAGATCGTTGATGCTTTATTTTTACACTTAGACTTTTTTTTAAAGTCTTCTGCGTAACGTTTTGAACTATCTACTCTCAACGTTCGTTGTAATGATCCAGTCGTATAATTATTTATAAATTTAATTAGATTATTTTTACTTAAAGTATGTTGCATCAGGTACTGGCTCTCGTGCTGAAAATTTTAATAACATCATTAAGTATCTTAATCTTTATTTATATACATAAATACTCTTTCTATCAATTAATAAAAAAATTAAAAAAATTAAACTTACCAATGTATCTAAAATAACAGCAGCAGTCTTGTCTCTCATTTTTAAAACATCAATCCCAAGTCCCTCACCAAGATGAAAGTATTGTAAACTATCTACAACTATAAATGCAAGTGTCCTATTTACATTGCACACTGATTCAGTTAATTTAACATCAGACTTTTGATCTGATTCATCTGGAAATATTGCGTAATGATATTTATCACCAGCGAGGAATTTAATGCAATCATATTCAATAGCGTGCCTTCGTACTGCAATCGCTGATCGTGGATCATTTTCCAGAATAATCATGGAAGTTTTATATTCACCCCTACAAATAAAATATCTGATTTAGAGTTCACTATCGCGATAAATAAATAAATAAATAAATAAATAACTTGATAAAATGAAATATCATTTACTTACTTTATTTTATTCATTTCATCAGGAATTTCAGTCGTACGAGCGTAATTATTACAGCACAAATTTTCTTCTTCCGTACTCTCTTTTTTAGTAATAATCTTTAATATATCTTTTCTTTCACATATCTTAGATCGCTGACTGTCGACATAACAAACTTTACCATCAGAAGAATCGTCTGTACACAACAAACATTTATTCATAAAGATCTGGGCGCAACAGCTTTCATTGATCCACTGTTGAATGGAAATACTAATTGGCGGGATAGTTGGTTGTAGCTTGGATTCAGCTAATAATTGAGAGCATTGATCGATTTTTAAACGGTGTTTATCTTTGGCGTGTTTGCGTTTTTTACGTAAATGCTCGAGTAATCGATTGGTTTGAAATGAATCGTCACAGTTATTATATTCCAACGCTACTTCTCTTATCTGAAATCAATAAATTATGTTAATTTTAAAGATAAAAACATAAAATATTGAATGAAAAAAAATTTACCAAGTCTTTGTGATAATTGGAAGATTGTAATAGGTTCCGTGGAGTAAAAAGAACAAGCACTGGATTATCTTTAAAATAAGGTGAAAGCATTTTTGATTTAACTCCAGGTGGCTGAAGCCAAGTAGAAACACCGTGTTGGTATTCATCTTTCCAACGAAGAATATTATTTAATGTCCATAATTTGTCTTGAGGATAAATCTATAATTTAAATAAATTAATAAACAGTAGTAGCTTAAGATGTGAGTTAATACTTTTTTTTTACATTATTAAACATGTATTTTCAAGTTCAATGTTTAAATATAAAATTAAGTTTTGAAATTCTTTCGTAGAAAACTACAAAAGATAAAAATGTAAAGTGTATACTGAAAAGCTATTTTGAATAAAAGAAAGTGTCAAGTACATTTAACTTTATTTTTTTAAATATTGTTCTACATATTATCAATTATATGTTATGGAAGATGTTATGTAGTAGACATGACTCTAATTTATATGTATTTATAAAAATATGTTTGTTGATTGCAAGTATTATGTGCATATTTACTTAAAGAGAACAAAAAAATATTATTAAAAAGCCTTCAACACACGCGATAAGCATTTTACTATCAAGATTAAAATTAAATAATTGGTATATTTATCAGTCGCATTGCAGTTTTCACGACTAGTATTAATTAAAGTAAAAAAATAATTATTAGAACTTACAAGTGATTCATTCCATAAATACAAAACTATTGCAGGTGTATATTCAATATAAAAGTTTTTAAAAGCTGTCTGAGGATCTGTAACCACAGCAAACGCTGTATCTCTGTTAGGATCTTTTTCCAAAGCACGAATGGCCGTTTTATAAAACTCTTTGTAACCAGGACTCACAGTAAGTCCTTTGAATTCGAAGAATCCAACCATAACTGACTAAGAAATGGATAAAATTTATCAGTAATAATAATTTGGTTGTATTTTAAATTAAAAAGTACCTCGTGGCTGAGAAGAAGATCCATCAGCTCTTCTTGTCGCGATATCCTATGAATAGGATTTAAAAAAGCATCAAGAAACCGCATGATATACGGAGCTTCATTGATCCCTCGGTATTGGATTCCAGACCCTCGAAGAGGATAAAGAAATAACACTGGATAACTTTGTATTTTATTATACTGCTGTCTACACTCTGACCCAGGATGCCAGCAATTAATGGCAGCGAAAAACACTTGTGAATGATAATAGTGTGCAACACGTTCAAACTCTTGTCTTACAGTCTGAGATTCAGCATCCCATGGTGCATAATACATAATAAAACAGACATCCGAGTCAGAGGCTTTTTCAATCATAGCATTCAATTGCCCCTTATAGAAATCAATCACTATAGAACTTTCATTGAAGAATGGTCTAGCAGGTGGTGATTTTGAAATTTTCGGTGGTCTATAATTCAAATTGGTTAGTAAGTATTTAAAATTCTGACATGAAAAATATAAATAGAGAACAAATAATAATAATAAACTTACGCATTATGGAGTGCAGCAAAAGTGAGACCCATTAAAACAAGAAACAAACATACAGTTTCACGTGAGCATGAAAACATTTTACTGGCGATTTTCTCTTCTATCAACGGACTAGTAACCTTCTGCGGCATATCATTTGCCACGTCGTAACTTCCTGAATTATTAGTTCTCGTGTCTTCTTGTGTGACCGGAATCGTTTCATCAACATTTTTCGTCGACTCTTCACTTTTCGTCTCAGCAATCATTATCCGTTAGCATTAAACCGAGATCTGGACACTTACCTACTTGTACTTACATATAGCTACTTTTTTTTTCTATTTGACGCATCGTTTCTATATCCAATATATTTTATAAATCCTTATTTTTATTATTTTATCGATTTTACATAAGTATTCAGATAAAAAAGAAGCATTGTAAATGACGGATTACCAATTAGATTAATGAACTAGCATACTGAGTCTATTAAACGTAGATTTTCACATACGTGTCACTTATGCACGAGTGCCCTCCATGCTGCTGTTTCCTTCACTGTTTAAAATCAGCTGATCGCTTGTAAACATTTCAAAAATTGTTGGTCAAATATTTCAATACTGGTCAAACTTGTTGTCAATATAATATTATTTATTGTTGGTTAAAATAATAATAATAATAGTAATTAATGGTAATTACAATTACATACACTTGTTTGAATTGTTTTTTTTTTTAATTCTGTAGTATTTATTTATAGGTTAGTTTTTGTTTTTACCGTAAAAAAAAATGACACTGAAGTTGACAGACATTAAAAATTTTTTTAGAGTTTTATGACAATTAAATTATTATAAAAAAAAAAATATTTAAAAAATTCCACATATGAAAATTAATAAAAATTACAAGTGAAAATTTTTAGAAGCATTTTTTTATTATAATTTTGTTATCATAATTTTTTAAATTGACAGCTAACTTCAGTATCATTAAAAAAATGTGTAACTGTTTTTATTTATAAATAATTGACTAAAATTTTTCACTTTGCAGAAAAAATGAAATTATTGTTTCGGAAATTTTACTTGATAACATCAATTGTCACTTAAATTATTGTGATGAAAAATGTAAATTGTAATAAAAACAATTTAAAAAAAAAAAAAAAACCGATAAAATATCAATAAAGAACGAATTTTAAAAATAAATACCAAGAAGTTTTAAATAATTTATATGTGATTAAATAAGCTGTCACAATTGGATTAATTAATATAAAAAAAAAATGTAAAATAATTATTTTTGGCAAAATGAAATCGTTGTTAGTATTCATCCCAAATAATTTTTCATATGAAAAAAGTGGTTACATTAGTGGAAAAGTACTCTATGACCATGACAGCGACAGTAAAAAATTTTATGTAATAAGTATCTGCACGAATGATTCACAAGAATCAAACTCCGAATTAATCGGATATTATTCTGCTGAAGAAAATACTTCACGTCGACTGCGAATAAACGACTGGATAGAAATTACTCTAAAACCGGGTAGTACGAATGACGCTTTGTACTATAGTGTTAAAAATGTGATAGTAGATACTAAGACAGTTGAAAAGTTCAGCTATCATACAGTAATAATAAATTATGATCAAAAAGCTTTGATAAAATCTGAATTATTCAGGACACAGAATTTACCTGGCAATCATTTTTTGGACTTGAAAGACATTTTAGAAAAAAAAATAAGAGAGGATAAAGTCAAGAAAGTAAATTATTTGGTGAACTGTAAGGAGACATTACTCATTTACTTAAGTTGGATGTTTTTGTATCCAGTGCTGTTTTTGTCCAAAATAACAAACAAATTGTTGCCAATTTTGAAATACTCAACGCTTGGATTACATCTTAATGGATGGCTGGAGAATACAAAATGGATTTTAATGACAATCATTCAAGACAAAAAATTTTCTTTGAAGACATTAAATCCTATTGTCGCAATAACATTAGATATTTTTTTAGGGGTATTTTTAATTAGATTTATATTACAAAATATCGATGACAGACCTTCGCATGTTTTACTCAATAATGCTGAGGTAATTATCAACTTAATAAATATATATAGTTTAATAATTATTTACTAAAATTATTTTTTTGTCTAGAAAGTCGTTGATACTCTGAAAAACTTAGTTCACTGGTTAATGGGAGCTCCAGCCGGTCTCAAATTAAATTACTCATTCAACAAAATGCTCGGAAAATTTTTCCTTTATCACATTCAGTTTTGGTGGACATTTTTAGTTTCCATAAAACCAGTAATGGATTTTTTCTTTGAAGTTCTTATGTTATTTGGAAGACTTGGTATTACTTTTCAAATAGCCATCGCCGCTGATATTTTAGCTCTCGTTAGTTTTCATGCTTACTGCATCTACGTTTACGCTGCGAGGTAATCTTTTGGTGACAAAAAATATTTTTATAAAAATGAATAATTAATTTATTTTAATTTTAGACTCTTTAATATACAAATTCGAGGCTTAACAGCATTATTTCGACTTTTTCTTGGCAAGAAAAAAAATCCACTGAGAGAAAGAGTCGATTCATGTCAGTACCAAGCTGATCAACTTTTTGTTGGTACACTTCTCTTTACTATTTTACTATTTCTCATGCCAACTACTTGGGTTTACTACACCGTATTTACAACAGTAATTATTTTTATTTAATCAAAAAAATTAAGCTATAGTTAATTACAAATAAGAAAAAAAATTATTAAATTAAATATTTTTTTTAGTTACGTATAATTATCATTGGTTTCGGTGGATTTCTGACAAAATTAAAATTTTATTTTCAAGTACTTCCTATTTATACACTTCTATGTTGGCTGTTTAATTCGCGATGCGTTCATAGTAAGTTTATAATTTATTTCTACCTTAATAAATTTTACTCAATAAAATTATTTTATGCTTATGCTACTGAATAGGTTCAGTAAAAATATCATTAAAGTCAATCCACGAAGATAGATCATCAACACTGATGATGACAACTGTCCGTTCATCTTGGTCAGATACTTGGGTCCATAGCATTCCTGATACAGTAAATCACAATCCACCAATCGAATGGAAAATGATTGTTAGAAATGTTTTCTGGGGAGAATTGCTTTACCCATTGTAAACAAATAAAACAAACTTTCAAATTACATTAATAGTAGAGAACTTAATTTATTTAATAAGACAATAATCTAGATTATTAAATTTTTTTATTAACAATTTCTGGGGGAAGTTTCCTTCTAATATCAGCTTCTTTGAGGTCAGGAAAGTGATCGCCCAGTTCTCTATCTAATAGTTCGTCATAATCATTAGCTTCTCTCAGATAGACAAAGTAAACAAAAAATGTAAAAGAACTAACAAGAACAATGTATGGTTGATACCAAGGTTCATCTCTTCTGCCACCTTGTTGACTAAATTGAGCCAGCCATTCCGCTGCAGGTGATGTTGAATATGGAATCGGCTTGGATTTATCATCATCATCATCATCATCGCCATCGTCGCGCTTCTTATTTTTAATTTGTGTTGACTGAGTACTACTTCTAGAAATTACCCTAAAAACCAGACAGCAAAGTAAAGATTTGTAATAAACATTAAGACTAAAAATATTTTTGTTACCTTTGTAACAAGGACCTCCTAGTTAACTGATAGGTCAGAGCACTCAATCGATTTATTAACATAATTATTTATATATTTATTGACACTTATTATTTTTATTTTTTATTGTTTAAAATTGCATAAGATTGCGGTATAATATTCGAATATGAAACTATCTTTATTTCAAGTGTCAGGTTATGATTCTTTTTTTTTTTCTATCTCTCTAGCTCACACACACATATTATATTTTAAAAATGTTGAATAAATTTTTCTTCTTTGTTAGCGGCTGTATGTTATCTTCATCTGTAATTTTAGTACACAAAACTATTTGAATCGACCCGTTACAGAGAGCGCTAGTATTCTCAATAACAATATGGAGTAGTAAAGTATGTAAATTGAATGAATATACAGTATAATATACACTATTATACATTATCAAACAAATTTGTTAGAGTGAAAAAAAAAAATTTTAGATGCCTTGTGGAGGCTGCATTCTACTATTTTAATATCTGAGCATGCACTTATCTACATGTTTTTCTCCTATGTTACAATGGTCTAAAAAATGCAAATTAAAATTCAAATAAATATATGACCTCATATTGTTTATGTTTTAACTATTTGACGAAAAATATAATATATTGGATTCGAAAAATTTTTTTATTTTAATAAATTGACAAACAGGTAAGTCACAGCTGTTTTTCTAATATAAAGTCATTCTGCTGTGTATTAAATTAATTTATTAGATAAATAAAAAATATTTTGTACCTTTCAATATACATTAAAGGTATTTGTTTACTTTTTGGTTATGTAGTGGGATGAAAAGTTCAGCTGAAAAAAAAACCACATGGCGACGAATTATTGGGAAAAAGAGACTGTTTTAAAAGACGACACAATTGATATTGATTGTCGAAATGAGCAGCTTATTCAATCAGTAAAAACAACAATTTCTAGAATAATAGAGAGTAAGCAGCTTCGACAACTACCAGACAGTAGTTTATCCTCTAAAATAGAAGAAAAAAATAATCAGATCGTTAGTTACTCCGAATCACCACCTGGAGCATTTCACTGCAAAAATGACTTCAGCCAATTCCATCACCACGGAAGCCCTAGTAACCCGCAATTACTCCAACATTATATGTCCCCCATCGGAGTATTTTGGGACATTGAAAATGTTCGAGTGCCTAGAGGCAAATCAGCATCCAGCATAGTGCAAATTATAAGAGATAAGTTTTTTAGAGGCTATCGTGAAGCGGAATTTATTGTTGTATGTGATGTTAACAGAGAAAGTAAACAAGTTATACAAGAATTGAATGATGCGCAGGTAATTTTTTTTTAATTCTCTTGAAATTTATCATTTATTAGTTGATTTTTATTAATAATTTGTTTGAATTAATATAGGTAAGCTTGATGCACGTACCGGCGACTTTTAAAAATGCTGCTGATGAAAAACTTAAACAATCAATACGGAGATTCGCTGATACTCATGGTAGTGCAGCTACAATTGTTGTAATATCGGGTGATGTTAATTTTGCAGCTGATTTGAGTGATTTGCGACATCGTAAAAAAATACACATTATAATTATCCATAATGAGAATTCTGCATCAAAAGCACTTATTCAGTGTGCCAATGAGGATTATCATTTCAAAGATCTTATAGAACGAATACCTTCTAGACATCCTGATGATTATATTAAGGTATATTGTTTATTATTTATTTCTCTTAGTTAGCTGATAAAAAACTGTGTATTTTTTTTTAATTTTAATAATATATAAAATATATATGTATACATAATTTTTTTTTTTTGTTTTAGGACAACGAAAAGTTTGACCTTTTGGTAACCAATCTTCCGAAGGATAAAGGATTCCAAGCAGTAAGAAATAGACTTCAACGATTATCAGACAATTGCGGTGGACGTGTAGTTACGGTAAATTCAGGAGTAGCAGTAGTACGCTTTGGACAACAAGACTGGGCTAAAAGGTATTTTATTTTATGTTTTAAATTATCCTAAAACTACCGCAACTTTTGTATATTTATCAGCAATCGCTATTTAGCTATCAAGAAAAATACCTTATCGGCCAATACTTAGTATGACTCTAAGTCATAAATAAGTGGGGGGATTTTTTTTATAAATACGAGCTCCTGATAATTTTCTCCAGTAGTTTAACGACAACGTTCATAGATATACGTATTAGTTTTAAGTATTTATCGCGTGGTGATCTTAATTATAAATTAATCACCAATTAGTTTATTTAAAATAAGACTCTAAGTCTATAAACAATCGGTTTTATTTTTAATATTTATTTTTTTATTAAATTATGTGTTATTTTTATTAATTTATTCAATAGTGAGTGTAAAACAATTCATTTATAGACAAAGAAAAATTTTCTTGTCTTCAAATTTATTAAAAAATAATAACTTTATAAAATTTTGAAAAATTTGTATCAATATTAATTTTTAATAATATTATAATTATTAATTGTTAATTTTTTTCTGTCCATTAGAGCTCAACAGCGTATAAATGGCACTGATGTATTTGGCTCTACGATAAAGGTGAGCTCATTCAAGGATAATACTAGCCTAACATTTGAAGGTAAGACAACAAGCAAAGCTATTGAATATGTGTAAATTCCAATGCTTACACAAGAAAAACTCTCTTCTGTTTCTATTGTTTGATTTTTTTTTGTAATTTATTTTAATGCTTTGGTTTATAGAAAAAAATAACTTGGTCGACCGGATCACTGTTTTAGCAAACGGAGCTGCTGTTAGTTCACCATTACCAATGTATCATCCAAACGCAAACATTCCCAGTGTCCGTAGTCTTCCAGGGACGCCTCAATATAATTCATCGTCGCCTGTCGTCGGGGCATTTGCCGGCTGGAACGGCGCTCACTCATTCAATTCCGGGTAAATTACTAGAATAATTTTTCTCTATCTAAACATCAAAATTATTTTTATTTTTTCCGTTTCAAATGACGTGAATCCGAGATCTGAGTTCTTGAGTCACGAGTTGATTTTATAAATCCTCGAAGATTCGAACAATGACCAGCGTTTGATCTTATCTGATGGAACACCTAATCCTTAATTTATTTTTAACTGTTTATTTTCTTTAAATGTTTTTTTAAGCTATTTTTGAATAATTTTTCTCAATGTTTTTTTTCCAAGGACTCTTCCGGGACCAATACTAGGACGTACACACCCAGGAAATGGAGATGCGTACAATCGACAGTACGCGGACATGAATCGTGGGCCGTCACCTCTAATTTGGAATAATCCAAACCAACACCAGTTAGGCCGTTGGGAAGATTTTGTATCAATGAAACGGCAACAAAAAGACTACGGCAGACCTGGAACTTCAGTACTGCATCAAGATAATATCGGAGTAGACTCTACTAGCCACGAATCAGATACATCACGTCGTAATCGTTCTCATAGTTCCATGAACTCTACTCAAGATTCAAATAGTTTAACGCGTCCAAATTCTTTTCAATCAGCCGGACCATCGGCGTATAAACAAAATTATCTACATAGCAATAATCCGAAGCGTATCAGTCCATTACCAAATCATCCGAGGAATTTAGAAAGTGGATATCATAGTAATAATGGTCAAAACTATCCAAAGACACGTCGCTCCGCACGAACGCCTTCTCCGTATAAAAATCTATCTGCGCACGTGTCTAATAGACAAACAATTGTATCACCTTATCCACACAACGATCCAACGAAAGATAATGATAAGTTCTTTAATCCGATTAACCATCCCAGTAATACTTCCAGTAGTAATTGCAGCAATAGTACTAGTAATAGTAGCCCGATAGATATTCAAGTTACTAATTTAGATCAAAATATCGAAGCCAAAACAATGTGTCGTATATTACACTCGATGTTTTCTGAACACGTGCGCGTTGAACATATTGGTGTTTTCATGCAGTCGGACGGTAATTATGCGATAAATGTTAAACTTGGATCGTTGTCAGATGTACAGTATGCAATATCACAACTTCATCGCCGTAAAATTGGATTTAAGAGAATATTAATGTCATATGGACATACTAGTGGTACTAATCCACAAATAGTACGTTCTCAAATA
The DNA here is from genome assembly GCF_020080835.1 of Cotesia glomerata. Taxonomy (NCBI): domain Eukaryota; kingdom Metazoa; phylum Arthropoda; class Insecta; order Hymenoptera; family Braconidae; genus Cotesia; species Cotesia glomerata. The sequence goes on from NC_058164.1 coordinate 9,025,938, forward strand.
ATAATGTTGCTTCTAGAAGTACCGGGGTACCAATTACCACTATTCAAATTTCGTGAAATGTATGAAAATCGATTTTTAATGCCGCTTTCTGTGTCCGAACTTTATAAAATGAAGGACGTCTGTAATGTAATTGATGATAAAAGCGGACGCATGGTGGCTCTAAATCCAGAATTCCGAAATTCACCATCACCTTGCATCGAAAATATATCTCAGGTAATAATGTTTTTTTTTTTTTAATTTAATTTACCTAAGCATACTTATAAAATGACAATGATGACATGTTATGCCGAGTATAAATTAAAGTATCTAAAGTTGAGTTAATTATTTAATTCCTTTTGATCTTTAATGATGATCATATACCAAGCGATTAGACTGATTAATTATTAAAGTTATTATCTTTTAATTAGTTTCTTTGATTGATAAATTTGATTTATTTTCGTTTATTTTTTTGTTTTTTTAAGAATGCTGCTATGGAATTACCGTACTGCCATATACACTACCAAAAACCAGGTTCTGACAAAGGATGGGCTGAGCAAGAGATTGAGTCTTTACCGAACGTAATGATGTCGTTGAAATTATTAGGATTACATATTGAGAAACTTCTAATTACGCACAACGGAAATCTGCCATTGCTGACTTTAACTTTTTGCTACGAAGCCGAGTTTAATGAAACTCTAAAAACTACTGAGAATGGAGTATCACTCGAGCATTTAATCTCTTGCCTAAATTTCGTGGAGATTAAACAAGTAAACAATAACATTAAATATATAATTTGGGCTAAAGATAAAAATGTTGATTATCATGAAGAAATAAGATGTGCTAGCCCGGCTCTATATAATCCGCTAATGTTGTTCAGTCGAGAGTTGGTTGATCTATTGAAAACTGCGCCACACTGCCAGATTATTTTCAACAAATTCATTCCAGCTTATCATCATCATTTTGGACGACAGTGTAGAGTTGCAGATTATGGCTTTACAAAACTAATTGATCTGCTGGAAGCTTTACCTGGTACTATTCAGGTGATGGGCGAAGGAAATAAAAGGGCAGTAACTCTGTCACATCGCGCCCAAGTACGTCGCTTTACTGCTGATCTTCTACGTGTTTTAAAAGCTCAAGCAAGCAAACAAGTAACACTCACGGATTTTCCAGCTGTATATAGCCGTGTGATGGCCAAACAATGGGATCCAGTTGATTATGGAGTTTGTGAAATAGGTGACATACTAAACGAAGTTTCTGAATATACAGTCGCCGTGAGTGAAGTTGACGGTGACAAAGTGATTGCGATGCCTAAAAGAGAACAAACAGCCGAAGAAAAAGAACGAACAAAACAGTTTAGTTTGGATGCTATTGAATTGCTTGGACACAGTCCACATTGCACGATGCAGTTTAATAAATTCGTCCCATCTTATCATCATCACTTTGGTCATCAATGTCGTGTCTCAGATTATGGATTCACTAAATTGATCGAGTTGTTTGAAGCTATTCCCCACGTTATTCAGATTAAGGATGTTCCTGATGGCGAAAAACTTATCACTTTAACTGAGCCAGAACGTTTACGTGTTCTGGGAGAACAAATTAATAAACTAATATCTAAATATCCAAACGGATTATTGTTGTCCAAAGTTGGACAAGCTTACTCACGTCAATTCGGCTACCTACTTAATCCAGAATTGTACGATTGTCATTCTTTAGAAAAACTGTTAGGTAAACTCAGCAACTTGGTACAAATTATACAATCACCAGATGGACCAACAGTTATTCGGGCAGATAAATCTCACTCGCAATTTTTGGGATTGAAGTGCCGTAGAATTTTAATGGATCAATGTCAACAGCGTTTACCTGTCCATGAATTCCGTCGTATCTACGAAAAGTATTTCGGAGTACCTTGTGATCTTAGCGAAATTAAAAATGATTTAAAAGATATAGTTGAATTTATAACTGTTAATAATGAAGAATTTATCGGGCTAACAGCTCTCCAATGTTTTGCCTGCAATCTGTATCGTGTTTTAATGAAACATCGTGGTAAATTAAATCTCGAACTGATTGAAAGTGCTTACTCAAATGTCACTGGCAATGAATTCAAAGCAACACACTATGGATTTTCGTCATTAAATGCTCTTCTTCAAGCGCTACCATGCACCGTTACGATCAAAGAAACTCGTACTAAAAAGAAAATAGTATTTTTAAACAAACAATTAGAAACAGTAGGAATTCCGATACCACCACAATTAACATCTCCGAACAGTGATCAAGAACCTAATAGTGAACCTGCTACACGAACTCAATCATCTCAACCAAACTACGGGTCTGTGTCATCAAGACTGAGCGCATGGGCTGAAAATAGTCTCCAAAAAACTTGGAGCAGCCTAAATGAGGATAATAAATGGAGTCAAGCAGCAACTTCAGGATCAAAACACTCTGATCAGTGGCCAATTATTGATGAAAACGGTGAAACGTTTCTTAAAAATATTGTCTCACGCACATCGTCGACGTTTATGGACAACATACCAATGGGTAATAAGACTGGGCTGTCAGATTCTATCAATCATGATGACAGTAACGGTGAGTCTGGAGTGTGGTCATCACCACCTCGTTATATTCCGAATACTTATTCAACGAATGTCAACTTACCTCCGTTAACGTTACCTGAATGGGTTCACGATGAAGAAGACGACCCTACAAATCTGCTGTCTCCCGCGAAAAATCTTTTATCTGCTGCAGCCGATCCTCTGAATTCATTTTACCCTAACCACATGATAACGGCTCCTCATCCATCTGAACTGCCACTTCCTTCGCTATCGCTGGTTCCGAAGCACAATCTATTTTCAGAATCTTCCAGGAAAAGTGAAGATAAAATAGAATCACGTAACCTTGGCAATTCACTTGAGATATTGAGCCCAAATCGTTCTAATAACACAACTTCTGAGAGCGAACCGTCGCATAACACAATGGAGAGCGAAATTTCGCACATTCTCGACAGTACACCAAAAAAAAAGGCAACAGGTAAACGAACTAGTAAACTTGCAGCTCAATTTGATCAACCCATCGATTCATGAAATAAAGATGCTTTATTGAAGCATTCATTTTTATTAGTTAAACTGATTAAAATAGTAATCAATTAATCAGAATAATTAATTAAATAATTATTATATGGATCGTGTTATTTTAACGAAAATATTAATATCAAAATAAGTATTTTGCAAGTTAATCATAATACTATTTTAGGTTTTTTATAAATAATGAAAATACACATCTCTCATTGGTATCGCAGAGCATTTTTCGAGGCTGTGATAAAAGTAACAATTAAATAAAATAATATAATATTGTAGATATTATTTGTATAATTGTAATTACTTAAATCGATAGTAGAATTCATAGATGATTAATTTTTCATTGTTGAATTATTTAAATAACTTTGTGATAAAACTAACATAACTTCTATTCATTATTTATTATTTTACTATTATTATTTATTATTGATATTTTTTTAATATTTTTCCGGTAATTATCTAATATTTTTTTAATAGTAATACCGTTGGTTTTATCATAAATATTTGAGAGATGATCCTTATGTTTTTTGGAATATAAATATTAGTATTTCATTTAGAAAAATCATTGATACCGGTCATTTATTATATCTGTTGATTATAAGTAAAATGTTTTCCATAATTTATGTATTATAAATGCACATGTCATGTTTCTTAATTAACAGAGAAACATTTTTTAATGTTTATCTCTCAAGTATTATAAGAAAAAAAACACACGAATGTAAAATTTTACAGTTTAAATCTTTAATCATAATTACAATGATTAACGATCCAAGATTTTTAAATACTAATTTTTATTGATAGTGAGTGTATGAGTACTGACTGTGTATGTAAGTTGTAAATCTAATTAATTAATTAATTATGAATAATTTCCTCCTATTTTTCATAATTATTTATAAATATAAATTAAAATGAAAAATAAATCTATTGATCTAAAGTAATTGTAGGATCAAATACAGTAAGTGTATCCAAAGTTTTTGAATTTTATCGATAAAAAAAAAATGAATATTCTTTGAATAATATTTTATTAATTATTAATCGATGTATATAAAATCGAGCATTTGCGGTGCAAAATAATCAAATTACGAAAAACATAAAAAATATTGATAACATAAATGTGTATTCATTGTAAAAGAACTCAGGTTTAAATGATTATACAAATGCCATGATCGTCGATTTGTTATCACCTCTTCGTTACACTGCTAATTGATATAAGTCAACGATAAACCGAATAAATTATTTTTGGCATTTCGAATAATCTAGGTATCTTGACTTCTTTAATATTGTTAGTCATTATTATACAATTATTATTTGCATTATGAATCATTTTAGTGTAATTTTAACTACAATTCGGTAATTAAATCATCTATTGAGTTTTTATTATTTAGCTTAATTTATCGATTATTATACGTAAGCCGAAAAGATCTCTTATTTATAATAAAATAATTATAAACAAAAAAATTTAATAATTGTTTATAGAATGAAACAATTTTGGAGAGAATAAATTATCCTTACATTGAAAAAATTTTTATTGTAACAAAAAAAATAAATAATTTGTAAACTACTGTGGTGTAATAAAATTTGATACATGTAAAGTCAACAATTTATTTTGTGATTTATAGATTATTTATTTACTTGCTTAAATCAAACTTAGTTCAAAAAAAAATTTAGATATTAAAAACACATTGACAATAGATTATGTTTTAATTAACGTTTACTTATCTCGAAACAGAAACTGAAATTACAAGGTAATTATTTGGATTTCAGATTAAATTAGCAATTGTTAAAATTAGTTATTGAATTTAATGACACATAATTGAAATATTTAGCAAATTTATAAAAAAAAATTTTCATTTGAACTAAAAATATTTTCTCAGTTGAAGAAAAATTTTTACTTCATTCAAAATAATCTCAATTTTTATTTATTTAATATTTTTTTGGACAAAAAACTTTATAACATTCGATTTAGCAGTCACTGGATGATTTTTAATTTTATTTAACAAAAAAATTTGTTCTCAAAAATTATTTTTTAAAAATTGCATTTTTCATTTCTACATGTCAATTTTTTTTTCCCATAATTCATTTATTATGAAATTCGTTAAATTATTAAATATGTGCTAAATTAAATGAAAATTAAAGTAGCAGATACTTCATAATTTTTTTAAGTAATAAATTAGTGCAAAAAAAATTGACATGTAGAAATTTAAAAAAATTAAAAATGCAATTTTTTTTAAATAAATTTTTAGAAAAAATTTGCTTGTTAAATAAAATTACAAAATGGTCAAGTGACTGCTAACTTTAATGTCATCTAAATTAATTTTCATAAAATCTTTAAACATATCAAAAATTTTGTAGTCGGGAGATAATACAATTTAAAAATTTGAAAAAAGTATTTTTCGAGAACGTCTCGATTATTATTATTAAAATTTCTGATATTATTCATAGAGAGCGTTGCGATCAGCTCCTCGGATATACAAAAATATCCGTAGTGTTTTATTAAACAAATTAACATTGTTAAATTGAGTTTGAATTAATTTATTAATTAATAATGGGCGAAAAAAAGGAGGCGTTTTTATTCAGATTCGCTGATGCTGTTTCAAATATTCTCGAAACACCTGTCGTCTGGTTCCGAGGTGATTATCTAATCATTTACATTCACTAGGTTAAGTTATACTGGTGCCAAAATAAAATTTTTTTTCTCTTTTTTTATTTATTGACTTACTTGAGATGATAAATTTTTTTATCATATTGTGTGAGTTATTATTCTAAAAAACTAAATAACGTTAATTTTTTTTAGAAACAATTGTTGAGCCTAATAGAAAAGTGTATCCCTGGTATCATCAAGTATATAGACGAGTACCTACCATTGATGAATGTTATACTGATGATTTCGTCTGTCAATATGAAGCTAATGTACAATACCAAAAAGACAGGTAATAAATTAATTTAATCCTCAAACTATTAACTAACTACTTATTAAATTGATTTCTCCGGCTTTTATTTTATATTTTTCCTTAAATATTTATGACACTAAAGTTAGCAAATACTTGAGAATTTTTTTATTTTTCTTTAAAAATAAACTAAGTAAGTATAGAAAATCATTTTTAAAAAAGCTCATTCATAATTTTTTAGAGCTTCCAAAGATGGAATTTTTTAAATAAATTTTTCTTGCTACAATTTATTTGTTATACTTAAATATTATAAAAATTATTAGAAATCTCTCAATTTATGAAAATAAAATTAGCAGACATCTGACAATTTTCAGAATTTCTTTTATTAATAAAATTATAACAAAAAAATTAAAAGAAAAAATTCCACATGTAAAAAATTTGAAAAACTATACGTGCAATTTTCTAAAAATATTTTTTTATTTCTAATTCAATTAATAAAAAAAAATAAAAATTTTTCGCTGTCAGCTAATTTTAGTTTAATTTCAATTTCAGTATCATAAATATTTTTATTTTGTGTAGTTCTTTACTTTAAAGTAGTTGATAAGTTTTATTTATTTATTTATTTAAAGTTCAAACGCCAATCGGCAATATATAACAAATTAACAATATTATAAATTATAAACTTTTAACTTAATATATACTTTTTTTAAGAAAAAAGAGGGTACATTAATGAATTTATGTGGTTTTAAGTTCCTTTAATTTACTGACAATAATTTTTATTTTTTTTGGAGTTCTCAATTATTATTATTATTAGTTTAATTTTCATCAATAAAAATAATTGTTAAATCGAATAAGAACCAGAAAGTTTCCTCTTGTTTTCATTTGACTCTTTTTATCATCAAATTTCTTCTATTACAAAAATAAAACTATTATTTTTATTTTTTAGAATGGTTGACAGTGAAATCGTCGCAATTTTAAGAAATAGATACGAAGACTGTCTTCTTTACAATCAAGAAGATGGTGAAAAATTATGTGCTGGTGTCCTTGAAGCTGTGGAACAAGCAACTGCAGATTGGTGTGCAAAACGTAATATTTTTTCCGTATTAATTTAATTATCAGTTCATTAAGAGTCATTTATTGAAGTTACTAATAATTGAATTATACAGACTCTGATCTTGGGCCACTGCCAGATGTTAAAGATGCTTTTATGAAACAAAAACATCGTATGGTTTGGGAAAGAAGGCATGGACCCGTTGGTTCCGGAATGAAACAAAAGGCCGAATTTTGAACCATCTTGTGTAGAAATATATAAACAATATTGTAAAATTCGATCTGTAGATAATTAATACATTAATAAAAATCTTGGGGTACACTTCCAATAATGATGTAATTTTTTTAAATAAACTTATGTGCTTGTATCACAATAAATAATTAATAGTTTCATCTTTAAAAAATTATTCATCTTAAGAGGGATGGCCACTGTGAAATTTAAAAAAAAAAAAAGTTTTTTTTTACTTTATTAAATCCAAGTTTTTAGATTCAAAAATATGTATTTAGAGTTTGGCATCAAAATTCCGAATATTTTCCGAGTTATAGTCATTTTTGTGACAGCGCGTCAAATGACTTTACACGCGCGGCACTCCGCCGAAAACGCGTTTTTCTCGAAACTACTTTTTTAGAATTGATGAGAACTGTAATTTGCATAAATATGAACCGACTTGCAACTTTTTTTTTTCCTCGTATTCGTCTATTCAGTAGCTATAGTTGCGCGTAGGGGATTTTAGAAATTTTGATTTTTAAGATTTTTTAGAGCTGTTTGAATCCAAAAAAATGAGGAAAAAAAACGAAAAAATTTTTAATTAATATGTCGCCATTTTTTTTTCAATCCAAATTTTCAAAATCCCCTACGTGCAACAATAACTACATGCATGCAGATTACAACGCTTTTTCGTTTTTTTGTTTTAGATAATCCGTTTTTGAGTTAGAGATCGCATCATGAAGGGGGAAATTTTTTTGGTGCTCCACAAAAATGCTAATAACTTTGTAACAACATGATATTTTTTGATAAAAATTTAGGAGAATAATCTTTAATGTATACTTTATAAAACAAAAAAAAAAACCCGATCCCCAAATTCCTTTATTATCCCAGTCGAAAAAATTCCCGAAAATCACCTATTTTTTCGATCGTCACAGTGGCCATCCCCCTTAAAAAGAAGAACAATTCAATAAGTGATAATATAAGTTGTTGACCTCACATGTGTCAAATTTATTACATACATTACATTAGGATCTTTGTCATATTTTCTGGACTATTGAGTATTGAAAATAAATAATTATTATACTTGATACAAGCCAAGGTTGTTTCGTAAAAACTATGGAGACACAGTAACAAGCTGAAAATTGAACCCGGATCTTCCCAATTAAATGTCAGGTGCTCTGAGAACCATTGCTTTAAGGTATATTGACATTGCTAATGTATTCTGTATTTAATGAGTACCTAGGTGTAACAGGATGAATGAATGGATAGTAGGAAGATTGGATTACTAAGAAATAAACATCCGTGATCAAAATAAATTGACTTAAGTATAATACTAAGTTAGCCGACGTTTTTAATTTTTTGATTTTTTTTTCATTTATTAAATTAGAACAAAAAAAATATTTTTAAAAAATTGCCCTTTTTTTTCAATAAAAAAAAATCTAAAAATTTTTAGATGTCGGCTAACTTAATTTTTATGACATTAGTCCATTATTTAAAGAATTGAGAAAAATCTCGTCCAGAATACGAAAATTTTGGAATACTGGATAAAATTACTGCGATGTATAACTGGTACTTGGAGGTAGAGCTCTAAAAAATTATTTTTTAAAAATTGCACTTATCTTTTTTTACAATTTCTACTTGTGAAAATTTTTTTCCAATTTTATTATTGCTACAATTTGTCACAATTGTAAATTTAAAAAAATTAATGATATTAAAATTAGCAGTCACTTTGCATTTTTTATTTTTTTTTAATAAACAAAATCGTAAAATATCTGCTATATAAAATTTTCATATATTTCATATAAAAAATTTTATTTTTTTTTTTTTGAAAAAATTACTACAAAAAAATAAAAAAAAGTTTTCATTTGTAAAGAAGTTGAAAAACTATAAGTGCAATTTTTTAAAAATATTTTTTAGTTCTAATTAAATAAATGAAAAAAAAAAAAAAAAAAAAAAAAAAAAAAAAATTAAAAACGTCGGCTAATTTTAGTATTATGTCACTCAAACTTCAGAATCATCTGAAAATCATCACCGAAACAACAACCTGGCAACGTTGATGATGAGAGTGATGGAATTTGGTAATACACTCCTGATAGCCAGTCTTTCCCAGGAAAAATTTGACTCTTAATCCTTACAGTTACGGTCTATCTAAAAGTTCCAGGATACGTCTAGGATAAAGGTTCTGGATATTATCCTACTCTTAGTCTTGTATGACGTATCAGAATCAGGAAATTTAGCGGGTGATTTAAATGTATACGAAAACTTATGTGTTTTATTGTGCATCCAGAACTTCCAGAACTCGCATTGGAGAATAATTACTTATGGTGAGAGGGGAACCTTCAGGAAGTGATCCTATCGGGAGAGATAGTCTTTAGCCGGGGCCGAGTCGAATTGTAACTTGATGTCGTTTACCAAAATTTTTCACACAAATAACAGTTGTTGCAAGTGGGGACATCTGAGCTCGAGACTGTGGATACTACGCACACTATATATTATATATAGTATACACGCTAACTGGAGAAAGAGACGACATTAGTTAGGAACCAACAATTTAAGATTTAAGTACATAAATAATTATGTCCATATTATTGATAACTCAATAATTGATTGCATCGGCAAAATATTATTCACTATTGTTAAAAAAATGTGTTATAATTTTTTATAAATATATTTTGGTTCAATTCATAATTTGAGTGCAAACTAATACAGGTATTTGTCATTAATAATAATAATAATGTCGGCTTTACAAAAATCAGTTTTGAAATCAAAACTTCCACCTTCTGGAATAGATTTTACTTCATCAAAGTTAGTAAATAAAAAAAAGTTCATTTATTAAAATTATGATCGTAGGATTAATTCAAGATTTTGATTGTTTTTTTTTTTTTTTATAGATCATGTAAAGCAAGAGCACTACAACGAAAGCGGGACTACGACCCCGTAGAATGGACCCCCTTTTTTGATGAATCGAAAGATGTTGTAATTGGAGAGAATACATTTCATATTTATACAAAAGGAAATGAGGGACCAACTCTTGTATTATTGCACGGTGGTGGTTACAGTGCTCTAACTTGGGCAGAATTTACTGTAATTTTTTTACATATAATGTTATCAAAATATTAATCTTTTAAATACGGAAATAATAAATGATTGTTGAATATTTATTATTTATAATTCGATTACTACTTCGTTAGCAGTAATTTTAAAATAACAATAAGTTTTTATAATGACTGCTTTTCGAAAAATCAGTGACATAACATAAATGAATTTATTAATAATAATCTAAAGTTATCAAGACATTTAATTAATAAATATTCATGTTACAGAAATCTATAACATCGATGATAATTTGCCGAGTATTAGCGATGGATTTGCGAGGTCATGGTGATACTCACACAACAGATGACGAAAATTTATCAGCAGATACATTAGCAATGTAATATTGTTATTCTAATTGTCATAATTATTTAACCAAGTGTATTTGGATAAAAATTCTTAATTACTATTATATTTAAATTATCAGGGATGTTGCAGCTGTTATAAAACAAGTAACAGAAAACAACCCAGTTATATTGGTTGGGCATAGTATGGGTGGTGCTGTAGCGGTTCGAGCAGCTGAACATATAGAAAACTTGGCTGGATTAACTGTGATCGATGTGGTTGAAGGCACAGCTATGGATGCCTTGACATCGATGCAAAGTTTTCTGAGGTCAAGGCCAACTAGTTTTGGGTCAATCTCACAAGCTATCGAGTGGTGGTTTGTAATTTCATTAAATTTATTATTTTTAGTTTTTTATTTTTGTAAAATAATTAAATTATCCTTTGATTTTTTTTACTTTTAGTGTACGGAGTGGGCAAATACGGAACATTGAATCAGCTAAAGTATCAGTTCCAGGGCAGATAAAAAACAATGAAACAAATAAACTTGCAACTCACGATATTAAAGAAGCATTGGCATCATCGGTTGCTCATTCCACTGAAAATTTATCAGTTACAATCGAACGCGATGATGTAATACACGAAGATGAAGTTGTTGGCGATGATCATCATGATGATCATGGTGAAGATGATGATGAAAAGAAACATAAATTACCCACGGCAACGAAAGATTTTACAACGCAAAATAAAAAGTATAGTTGGAGAATAAACTTATCGAAAACTGAAAATCACTGGAGCGGTTGGTTCAAAGGCTTGTCAACGGCATTTTTAAATGCTCCTGCTCCAAAATTGTTGCTGTTAGCTGGAATTGATAGATTAGATCGTGAACTCACTGTAGGACAAATGCAAGGTACTTCTTAAAACTAATGTTTTTTATTTTAGTTACATTTATTTAAGTAATCATTCATAACGTAATAACAAATATTCTTTGTAGGTAAATTTCAAATGCAAGTGCTACCTGCTTGCGGACACGCAGTTCACGAAGACGTTCCAGATAAAGTTGCCGAAGCGATAGCAACGTTTATGGTTCGAAATAAATTTGCCGAGCCAGCATCAGATTTCCATCGTGTATTTCCAGCATATTAATCACTTACTGTAATAAATATTTAAATATTTATAAATTTATGGGCGTTTATATGCGTGTAAATATTATACACAAAAGGTTTGTACTTTTATGGATTTATTTATGATAATTTTTTATTATATCAGCAGCCATTATATAAAAATAGATATAAAATAAAGAATCGATATTACAATGTTTTCCGATACAGTACGCCTTAAATAGTACGTAAATATTAAAATACACATGCATTTCTAAAAAAGACAAAAAAAAACAGTATAATACAATACTCAATAAAAACTAATTATTTTAACAAGCATGGGCTTCAAAATAAATTCAGTCTTACATACATATTAAAGTCAGATATAATTTAAATAATTTGTCTCTTAAAAATACTGATTAAAGAAAAAAAATTTTGTAGTATTACAAAATTAAGGTACTAACAAATAATTTATTAATAATTAAATAATATATTATTTTAGCCGATGGGATCTTTGAGAATAACACAAGGTCCTGCTCTTCCAGTTCTGAGCGGCGATACCTAATAAATAATGACAATATTAAAATCCCGTCAATACTTATCATCAATAAAAATAAGCTAAGCAAATAAATTAAGAGCTAAGTAATAATAATTAGATATTAATGTAGCTTGAAATAATATAAAGCTAAAGGTGTGTACCTGATGCCATTCATTAAGAATCGGATCATAAGTCTCGACAAGAGTGAGATATTGCTGTCCGTCGTAGCCTCCAACTGCAAATAATTGATCACCCAGTAGACAGACACCGACGGCATCGCGAGCAACACTCATTGGAGCAACCATCGTCCAAGTATCAGTTTTAGGGTCATACCTGCAACAGATAAAGGCATATATAGTTAATTAAAATATCTGGAATATACAGGAAATTACTAAATAAAAAATATTGCACATATTAATGACTTTTACCTCTCAACACTATCATAACGACAAGCATTAGAACCTTTGGCAGCAACATCGTAACCACCGAGAGCATAAATACAACCATTAGCCACTCCAACACCTACACCTCCTCTTCGTTTGAACATTGGTGCGCACCTTGTCCATTTGTTGGTATGAGGATCATAACAGTCTACTGTATTTAGGCATGAATTAGTGTCTCTTCCACCCACAGCATATAATCTATATTAAAAAAAAAACGTATACAATTGTCAAATTTATCCGTTCAACGATATAATTATTAGAAAAAATATTCTTATGCATAAACGTACTTATCATTAAGAACTGCTACTCCAACAGTAGATCTTGCTTGTGGCATTGGAGCAATCAAACTCCACTCTTGAGTATTGGGATCCCATCTCTCTGCTGTCTGCAAAAAACCCCATCCATCATGACCACCGACAGCATACAAAGGTCCTCCAAGTATAGCTACACCTATTTTTAAAAAATCATGTTATCCAACAAAATAATTATTTTCCGTATTTTTAATTTACTCCTATGTAATATTGCTCTTATTTTATAATAATGTTAGTGTATAACTGTAAATATAAGCAATAAATAAAATTTAATGAACAGTATAAATTATTTTTTATTAAATTTTTCCTGATTTATTGATGATTGAAAAATAAGATATAATTTGTTTTAAATAATTATAAATAATAAAACTTACCTAGCCCGTGACGATGAGTATTCATTGGTGGTAGTCTACTCCACTTAAGCGTTGAAAAGTCTAATCTCTCAACACTGTCTAAAGTCTTTAAACCATCACGACCACCTACGATAATCAGCTTAGATTCGACTACAGCTGCTCCGAATTGCAAACGACGGCCATTCATGCTTGCTAAATTTTTCCAAGTGTTATCACAAGGAGAAAATGCGTCTATTGACGTTGCACCTTTGTGATCGTCCATTCCGCCGACTGCTAACAATTGTCCTACGGTGGCTTTACGGGGTCGTGTACGGCATGACTGAAGTAGAGGACGACGTTCAGGTAGTAAATGATACTTTAGAGCTTCCATTACCAATTCATGAGCTCGTCGTTCATTTTTAAATATCTCGTTTTCATCTATGTGATCAGCTATAAACTATAAACATTTATAATAATTGAATAAATTAAATTACAAATGCGTAATCATGAATGATACTGAAATTCCAAGACATCTGTCAGCTTTTTGGATTTTTATAACTTGATTATTATCAAAAAATTTTAATAAAAAAATTCTACATCTGGAAAATTAAAAAAAAATGTTTTTTTTTTTTTTTAATTAATTTTTAATGAAAATCAAAAAAATTAACAGATGTATTTGAACTTCAGTAACATAATTATGAAGATATGTGAACCATGAATGCATAGTTAATATATTAAATAAACTTACAATAGGTGACAGTAAAGGTAATCGCACTAATCCTAAAAGTCTACCAGCATCTTTACGCCGATTATCCAAATCATATTGAAGCCAACTTATCAACGCCTGAAATACAATTTCTTCATCTGGAATGTTCAAGTCATCGGATTCTAATAGCTTAGCAACGTCGTCAGCAGACAATAAGAAAAACTCATGGTTCTTCATTACTTCCATAAAGTGTACGGTTGCATAATTGTGAGCGACATTCAACAAATGTCCACAACTCTGAGTATCAGCAAACATACGTATGCCCAGACAATTGCTAGGATGAAGCTGTTTTATTAAAAATTGACAACAAGCTTTCACGACAGCATCTATTTGCAATAAATTAGCCGTTGCTAAAAGAGTTTCTACGCTCTCTTCTCGCAATTCTATGATTCCTAAAAAAAAAAATAATGTATCATGTTACTAATTAAAAAAAAATTAAGTTAAATGTTTGAATATCAAATTAAAAACATGATACTGAAATTAGCACACACTTGATAATTTTTTGATTTTTCTTGAAAAATAAACTAGGTTTAGAAAATTATTTGAAAAAAATTGCAATTAAAAAAATTCTAAAAATTATTAGATGTATCTCAATTTTAGTATCATATTAAAAAATGTATAAATTGGCAATATATTTAATAGATATTCAAACGTGACACCTTGTTAGTAATTTTAAAAATATTACCTGTATAACAATATTGAATCAAAGCCCATAGAGCATCAGGGTCAACTTTTTTCAGTTCTATTTCATTTTGATTCGATTCTCGTAACGAGCTAGTAAACATTGCAGCAAAGTATTCCGAGCTAGCACTAAGCACTAGTCGATGCGCTGAGAAACGTTTGTCACCTACATAAAAAAATCATGTTTGAAATACAATATTAAAATAAAATATCTAATTTGCAATTGGTCTAACTTCTTTTTTTTTTTTTAAGAGGATGATTTTTTAACATGTTGATGTAACTCTAGTCTGATCGTAATTATTTGAATGATCCAAACCAAAATATTATACCTCTATTATATTAAATTGTTTTTTAAAATGATAATAAATTTTGAACTAATTATTTTTTCGTACAAATAGAAGATTCTCTAAAATGGAGTTAGACAATTTGCTAATTAGAATATTGATATGTATTTAATATAATAATTACCGGCAATTAAAACAATATCAGTAAGCTGTTGCTTATGCAAATAATTTTCCATGCATTTTAAACTTATCTCTGCGTGCTTAGCCACCCGGAAATTTTCATCTTGGATTGTTGAAGCACTGGACATTAAGCTAGAAATACTCTGTTCACTAGTTGTAGCATCTTTTTTCAGTAATGTGAGTACCTCTTCCTCAACTTTACTCATTTCGGAACTCTTCATGTCTTTAATTATCTGACCGCAAACTTTGTTTACTAAAAATATGTAGAAATTTTATTTCTTGTTATCGATGTTTTGGAATTTGACAGTACATCAACTATTTCACACCTGTCATTATCCTTGCATGACAGTTAGCCATCTAACGTTCGTGTTAGAACTAAAAATGTTTCCATTAATTTACTTCTACACAAAAATATACATACGAATAAATAATTTCACACACTAAAGTACTGAGGTGTTTACAAGAAAGTGGAGTATTTTAAAAATTATAAATATTACATTATTTACTAAAAAATGTCTGAATATAATAAAGTGCGTGTAGGAAAACTTAAACTCAAAGGAGAAAAAACAAAGTACGAATTTTTTTAAATATTGTAATTGTTTATTTACTGTAACACTGATTTGTTTATTTAGGTCCAAAAAACGGAAGCAAAAAAAACAAGATAACAAGGATGAAGAAACTAAAGTTGCTGAAAACGATGCTCCTCAACATGGTAAAAATTAAATTAATTGAACGTTTTATATTTATAATAAAATATTTAAAAAAAAAGATAACCTATGATCTTTGTATTCAAATCAAAAGACAATTATTGGCAATGTCTTACGTACTCGCGAGCCTCGTCTCCGAAGGGGTGATGTGCGTCAGGACTATCCTGAGTTGCCGAGTTGTCATAGTACGAAATATGATAAATCTTTCATCGTTAGTGCAGTCAGAGCATGGAATCGGTTACCTGATCACTATACGTCACAGCCTGATTTTTAAACTTTCCGTCAAGCCCGTTATGAGTTTATGTTGAGTGAAGAGAGTGTTTTGTAATGGTCTTTGGAGTGGATTTATGATGGAACGTTATAGCTAATGTCATTTAATAATTATTCATTATATTTTGTTTAATATTGTTTTATACTATTGTGTAAAAATTTTGTATTTACTTTGGATAACCGCAAGAAGTCTTGACTCCATGGCCTTAATAAATAAATAAATAATAATAATAATATAATAATTCTTTCAGGTGGTTGGTGGAAGGTGAATTCATTTTCTGAAATCACTGGAACAGTTGCTATAGAATTCGGTAACCATACTTACATAAAAGCGTTAGACAATGGATTATTCACTTTGGGAGCTCCACATGACGAAGGTGATGGACCGTCTCCGGAAGAAATCCTCACTGCATTTCCAGTAAATGAAAATAAAATAGCCCTCAAGTCTGGTTATGGAAAATACGTTGGGATTGATAAAAGAGGAGTTGTTATAGGAAGGAATGATGCTGTTGGTGCGATGGAACAATGGGAGCCTGTTTTCCAAGTAATTATAATTATTTTAATTTGTTCAGTTATTCTTCTATTATAGACATTTACACTATATTAAAATAACTATATTTTTAACTACTGAGTGTTTTTTTTTTTTTTTTAAATTAACTATTTTTTCATTTTGTATAATTTTTATTTTATTTCTTCATGTCTATGTAAGGAGTTTTAAACAAATTTAAAAATTACCAATATAATGACGTATTTATTTTTTTTTTCACGTCCAATTATTTGTAATGATATTTATTTAATGATTTCAGGATGGAAAACTAGCAATTTTAGGTAATAATAGCTGTTTTATGTCAGTGACTGAAGAAGACGATGTAATTTGTAACAGCAAAACAGCTGGACCACAAGAATATGTTTGTTTGAGAAGTATGGTCCAACGAATAGATGACCCCACCAAAGGTATACCTATTGAAGAACAAGGATCACTTACTGAAGTTGAAGTTAATTATGTGTATGTATTAATTACTTTGAATTAATAATTTAATTATTTACACATGATAATTCATTTTTATTTGATTATTTTTTCTTTGATTTTTAGCCGAAAGTTTCAAAAATTCCAAGATAAAAAACTAAGGATAAACACCGAAGATCGAAGCAAATTAGCGACTGCAAAAGCTGAAGGAATTTTACACGAAACTTTACTCGACAGAAGAAGTAAAATGAAAGCAGACAGATATTGTAAATAAAAAATAATTACAATAACTAAATGATTTGTCAATCAGATAATTAATTTAACAAAAATACGGAGTTATTTTTCACATAATATTGGCACTTAATTTTATTTTAATCAAAATTGTGAATTAGTTTTTTTTTTCTCTAATTTACGGCTAAATAAACAATGACATAAAAAATTGTCCGTAATTCTTAATACAATAATGCGTAATGAGTTTTAATGTAAATGAAACGCAACATCGTAAAATTAATTGAGCAAATAGTGATTTATGATTATTAATTAAATTTTTTTTCTTTCTTTCCATTCTTTTCTTTTCTTTTTTATAAAAAATCAGTTCTTGTGATAATATATATTCATAAGAGTTGATTGCATTTTAATTTAATATTAAAAGTTAGCTATAAGCTTAAATAATTCATTAAAATATTTTACCACGCATTGATTACTTATTTTAACTTTTTTTTTACAATTTTAATTGAAACATAGTGGGGCCAAAAGCAATTAAACAATAATAAATTAGATAAAATAATCACGAACAAAAATAGTATTAATTTATTTCAAAATCCACATTAAATGGGTCTTTAAAATTTTAAAATTGAAATACCGGCGATAGGCCTTTAAAACCTGCGCAAGTTGCACTTAAAACTTTATTTTCAGTTTTAATTACTTGATTTACCATTTTTTAAATTATATTTATGATCAATTCCGTGTACTAACGCTACTGAAATCGATCAATTATCGATAAATACGCCGTTATTTACATGATTGTGCTCAAAATCGAGCGATTTCTTGATTTTATCTGTCTATATTATAACTATTATGATTAATATTATTAATTAATAATTCCTATCCATCCAACTTACGTGATAGTTATAGTTTTTCAAGTGCTTTAAGTGAATATTGTCAAAGTTTGATAATGTCACTGAGAAAATTTAGTTGGACGGGTCTGCTCATCTTAAATTCTTTTCCTTTTTTACATTTCTACAAGTAGACTCAGTGCAGTTAATAAATTATTAGCGGCGGTAAAAATGATCAGATAAAAAATTTACATTTTGTTTACATCAGTAATAAATATTTAGTTATATAAACAATCGAATTTCTAAGCACAACTACATGTAAAGTACACGGCGACATTCAAAGTCGTTTAAATAAGCTATCAGCTATTGTAAATAATGATGATAATTATTATTATAATTCTTATTATTATTTTTAATTATAATAATGATTTATTTAATTAATATTGTTATTATGTTAACTAACTAACTAACTAACTAACTAACTATTCGGCCAAAAATATTTTCCATTTAAGTTTCGGTTTTAAAAAGTTTTATATGCAAATGAAATTACGCTACAAGTATTATTAAGACATAAAAACGAAGAATTGAACTAATTACTAAGAATAATTATTTTATCAGCGAGTGTATCAACTTATTGTTTTTCTTAAGGACAAAAGTATTAATAATTATCGGTTTAATTAACAAAGTATTGATTAAAAGAGAGAGATAAATTGTTGTAATTAAGTTAGGCGGGTGTTTTTCGTAAAATATAAGTTAATTTTGATGTAATATTTCAGCTGCCTCGAACTCCCATCGACGAGGTTCCTTCTCCCCGTTGAATTTTTAACCACTCAACAAATTCATCGAGCATTACTGGCCCTAAAAAATAATTTACTCGTAACTACCGTTTTAGATAAATAATAACTGGTTTTATAATCCATTGAATCGGTTGAAAAATTTTTTTTTAAATTATTTAAATAAACTTACACGCTCCATCTAAATCATAATTCGATAAATCATGATTAATAGTTCGTGAAAACTCCAAAATGTTGCACCACTGATCTTTATTGATTACTTTGTACTTGGATTGATCTAAAAATTGCGCGAATTGTGAAAATAATGGCCAATGTTTTCCCAATAATAATTGAAGCATTACTCGAGCTGTTTCCATGTCCATGCTACGTTGATCTTTATCCTTAAGAATAAAAAAAAATCATTTCAATTGATTTGTCATAGTTCAAGTTAAAGTAATGAACTCTCATTTTGTCATGAGTAATTTCTTATTAATTTTTAACAAACAATAAAATACATACTCTAGCGAAATCATAAGCGTATCTATAAATTCCTTTAAACGTGTGTGGTTCGTTGAGAAGACTTCTCAAATATTCAAGTTTTTGCTGTAATTTATGAATGGTATCACATTGCAACTCTGATAATCCCTTAAGCCACTCGTTGAGTGTGAAAAATCCCATTTGACGGGCGTTCATTTTATACGCAAGTACAAGCATCACTACATTTTCTGGTTCGACAGCTATGTCCTCACAAAATTTTTCCATTCCATCAGGACCTAGGGTATCAGGATCATCTGCAGGTGTGTACTCTCTAAACCATGCAATGCAACGTTTCTGGACAAATGACGATGCCGCTGGAACATCTTCTGTTTTTGTGTATCTTCTGGCACTGTGAAAAAAAAAAAAAAAAAAAAAAAAAAATTAATCTCTGTTACCAAGCTAAAAAAATAACTATATAAATATAATATAAAACAAAAACTATTTATTATTCAATCGTTTATAGGTATTAACAGACCCGTCGTCTTCCATACACTGTCAAACTGTACAAATATTTATCTTGTTCACTTAAAAATTAAAAATTAATTTAATTAAACCAAGTATCGCTGACACGTAATTAAAAAATAAAAATGATAGGATTTTAAGTTTCCTCAATTGAAATTAAAAAAAAAAATTTGTTACAAAACAAAAATAAATACTCAAAAGTTTAAGATTGAGAATTGGACTAACAAAATTAACTCTAATAGCAAGGAAGGGTAAGCTAAAACTGTGGATCGTCTATTTTTAAACTTTCGTTCTCTATATCTACTAAGAATCAGTGGGTGCATCCAAAGAATAACTAAGGAAAAATGTCTACCAACATTTTATCAAAATATTGACGTTGCAAATAATAAATAAGATTATCAAGGCCATTTTGTTATCAATTGTTCGTATAAAAATTTCTAAAAAAGTTTTCTAAATAACAAGCACAACGGTCATATCACTTTATCCGTTGTCAATAAAATCACATTATGTAAAAAAAAAACAAAAATATAATTACTTTGATGTGTGACGCAGCCTCTTGGAGGGATGTCTGGGCATACCGTCCTCATGGGCACTTGGTGACATATCAGTAGACGCGTGATGATGATGGTTTGTACTGGAGGGCGCTCGGCGCTTGCTGCGAGGCATCCCTCCTTCTCTAATAACTAATCTCTTGTCCTTACTGATCCTCCTTGAGTCGTTCGGCTCCTCTTTTATTCGGCGTCTTGATATCAATCTGCCGAGTAATGCTGGATTATGTTCTCGGGCCGATGCAACGTGTTCTCTTTCTTCTTCTTCTTCCCACGATTCTCGCTATTTTACAGAGTATCAATACAATAAAGTCAATCAATATCATTGGTAACAATTGATTAACACAAATTATTAATAAAAATAAAAATTACCTCGTAATATTGCTGAGAATTTGATAAGTTACACAAACCAAATTTATCAGTAATATATTCAGTCTCGTAATAGATATCACGATTATTCTGGGTCGCTCCCACGTTCAACAAGGAAGAGGTTAAGTTCATCAATACATCTCCAATAATCTTTTAATAACTTATTAAAGGGTTGCTTTTTTTTTTTTAATTTATTTTCTGTTTTTATTTTTACTATAAACGTCACTAATTATAAGTATAAATAATTATAATTTCTTCAGACGTTTAAAATTTATTTGTTATAAAAAATTTTTGTTGCAGTTTTTTACGTACACAAAGCCCGATGAATCCTCCTCACGTACACAAACGATTGATTGCTTTCGCTCTACAATAAAAATTATCAATGAGTAAAAATGTATAAAAAAAAGTTAAACACAAAACAGATGACAAAATTATTTGCGTATATTTAATGTAAGCATAAATGTGTAGTAAGCACTAATATATATATATATATATATATATATATATATATATATATATATATATATATATATATATATATATGTATATATATGCTATATATATATATATATATATATATAAACACATAGATGCGTAAATGTATATTTAAGCAATATGAAAAAAATTACTCGGCAATACCTAATTGTGCAAGGCTTTAACCGAGGAATAGACGAGTAAAGAGCGACCGTAACAAGGTTGAATAACTTCGGGCAGGAAATTAAACGTTTGATATTAAAAAAACAATTTTTATATACATATATATAAGTATATAATTGACGGATAACGGATAATTTATGATTGTTCTAATGAGACGGACAAATAAACGGGCTGTTGGGGGTCGAAATCAATCTATAAACAAAAAGTACTTAAATACGCTACATATATATATATATATATATATATACATATATATATCTACATATGTATATATATATATATATGTGTGTGTGTGTGTGTGCAGAATTTTTGTCAAACGCTTGGACGAAAAAAAACCCACGCACCTTCGATTACCTTTCACAGAATTATTATATATATTTTTTTTTATATGTATGTGGGTATCTCAGTGGCAGTATTTTTGCTAACTATCACAAACGCACCAATCTCATGGCTTGAATACTTTGTTTATCAGTAAGAAATTAATAAATAATTTAGACTACTAAAACTGATTGTAGGTAAAATAAACGCACAACAATAAGTCACTTTATATATCACTATATATATATAAGTATTTTACAGTGTGTTTGCTACTCTTTTGCCTTAATGCCAAAGAGTGTGAGGTGATTTCAATAACCTCGGTCTAGGGTACAGATCGCTCACGACACGACTAAACACGATGTGATCAAGTTATAAACAGGTACTGCCATCTTTGCTGGTGGTGCTTTTATAAACATTGAATTGAAATTTTTTTATAGATAAAATAAATTTTCTTGTTGATGGTCATTGATAAGAGTAATTTCTTCTGTCAAAATATGTCAAAAGGGCCGTCAATATTTTTTTTACGCCTCGCAAAAAAATGACAGGTCACAGATGTTTTTTCTGAATGCTGATTGACAGATAATACAAAGAGTAATTTAAAACTGATGTTGGAATTATTATATAGAGGTAATTGTAATGCATAAAAAAATTGTAACAAATATTTAAAATTAAATTTCATTTTTTAGTTGCGAATGTGAAATATTAATTTTTATTCTAACCTGAGAGATTTATACAACAGCAAAATGTTGAAGCCAAAAGCTTTGATGCAAGTTTTAAGTCAAGCTAATACTGGTGGTGTTGAAAATACTTTGTAAGTTGATAGTTTATTTAATCTTATTTACTCAAGATCGGTAGTTTTTTATTTTTGAAGGATCTGAAATTTTGGAATGCTGGAAGTCAATAACAAAAATGATTCATTTTTGCAGATTACTCAGCAGAGATGGTGGTCTTTTGGCTTATAGTGGGTATGGTGATAAGGACGCTAGAGTAACCGCTGCCATAACGAGTAATATTTGGTCTGCGTACGAGAAAAATGGACGGAATGCTTTTAAAGAAGACGAATTACAGTTTGTCTTGATGGATTGTCAGGTATTATTTAAAAAATTATTATGAAAATTAAGTTAGCCGACATCTAAAAATTTTTAGAATTTTTTTTAATTGAAAAATTATTACAAAAAAATAAAGAAAAATTTGCATTTGTAAAAAATTTGAAAAACTATAAGTGCAGTTTTTAAAAACCATTTTTTAGTTATAGTTTAATAAATGAAAAAAAATTAAAAATGTTAGCTAACTTTAGTGTTATAAAATTATTATAATGAAATTAACATGTGTCAATTTTTCTGAATTTTCATAACTAAATTGTTTAAAAAAAATTTCAATAAAAAAATTCTACATCTAGAAATTGAAAAAAAAAATTGCAAGTGCAAGTTTTTTAAGAATGTTTTTTTTAATAATTTATTTGTAATAAAAATTTAAAAAATTTTCTGATGTCTGCTGATTTCAGTGCTATCAAAATTTTTACTTTGACGATGTAAAGTTGTGAATAATGTAATATTTTTTATTGTTACAGGAAGGGAAAGTTGTTATAACAGAAGTTGCAAATTTATTACTTTGTCTTTATGCGAGAGAAAACGTCGGGTTTGGGCTGTTAAGAGAAAAAGCTCAAGCTCTTGCTAAATATCTTGATCAACCACTTAAAACTATAGCTAGTATGCCATAACTATATCAATTAATAATAATAACAATAATGATTAAATAAATCACGAATTTCTTACATATTTTGAATTGGAAACTGTATATAACAAATAAAGTTATTATATTACTAAACAAATAATATTCAACTGTTATTGTCATATCAAGCATTCTGAGTAAATAATATATAGATAGAATCTAACGGACAATTATTTTTATTAATAGCAATTACAATTTCATAATAAAATTATTCAATTATTTTTAAAGTCAGGATGTACAACAATGTCTTTATTAAGATTAAATCACAATTCATACAAAAGAAATGTACATAATTAATCTTTTCATTTTTTAGTTCTAGAAATTCTAATGAGAATAGCATGTCATTACTTTTATTATAAAAAAATGTCAAATTTTCTTTGAAAATCAATATCTCACATACAATCACAAAATTACAAGCATAAAGAATTTTAATATTTTACTTTAAAATGTATATAAATAAAAAAAATTACTTTAATACAATTATAGATTTAACATTTTAGTTATTAATAATTTAACTAATTAATTTAAATATAAAAAAAAAAATGTTTGTTAATAGAAAAAAATTGTAACGTCAAATATATAAAGACCTTAGTAAATATTTAAATATTATTTGTGCAGTTTCAATCAACGTATAAGTAGAGTATTTATATTTAATTATTTAAATATCTTGTTAATAATTTATTTACTTCTCTTTTCATTTAATAAATTTAAAGTTGGTATAAAATCTTTTTGTTATTTCTTTGATCGTGCTGATTGTTACTTCAACTTGTAATAAATTTATGTAAAAATGTATCTTGTTGTAAAATTCATACATTATTAATTTTTTGATGCAATTATACATATACAAATACAATTATCACGTCTAATTTCAATATTTAATTTTATAGTAAGACATTTCATAATTTGACGAATGTGATTATTTTTTAATAAATGTCTATACCAAAGTACAAATATTTTTTTCACAAATATTCAAATGATATTTCTATGATGTACATCTAAAATATTCATTCATTTTTTAATGCAAGATTATAGTTATTTAATGTTTATTGTTTACAAAGCCAATGCTTACTATTTCAATATTATTGTTATTTTTATTTTATTCATTATTCAAATATTGAGCTATTTGATATTTTTAACATAAATTTAGTGAAACCAGATTATTGCACTAATTAATTCATCAATTACGTTTATTAACATGTTCTTATCAAGCACCTTTACTTTTATTTATTTTCTTCGTTTTTTTTTTATGATTATAATTATCTAACATTTATTAATTAATATATTCATTTATTTATTTAATAATTAAAGATATTTTTATAATTTTTTTTGCTTATTGGTAAAGTGTAAAATGTGAAAATTTATCAATTATTTCTGTATATAGGCCAGTTGTGTGTGATAATTGAAAATTTACATCATTTATCACAATAATTAAGTATTTGTTTTTTAAAATATTAAATATGGTCAATAATTACTTGCAAAAACATCGTCTTAAGTATCATCTGATTTAATTATTAATAAATCGAGGTAAGGTGTTAGAATCTAATTGATTTTTTTCTTTTTTTTTTTTCTTCCAAGAATGTAATTTAATTGTGATGGGAGTTTGGTCCTCTTTTATGAAACTGTTATGAACTTTTGTGTTATTTAATATATTTACATGTATATATATTTGAATATATCATGTTTGATTTAACATCATAATTTAATTATTATTAAAATTGCCATTTTTCATTATTTTTAAATTTAAGTTATTAAACTTATTAATTATAAAATTTTAATTGTATATTTTTGCATCTTACATAATTTTATTTATTGTTATAAATATATTATTATTATTATTATTATTATTTATAATATTTATTTATTTTTTAAACGGCGGCAGTGCGCTAGTGGTTTAATTTCTTAAGCCAAAAAACTTACTAAAAGAAAAATCTCAATTTTTTTTTTCTAAATTTTTTTTTTACAATAATTTAGTACAAAATTTTTATTCTTAATATCTATCGGAAAATTTTTAAATTTCGAATAATATGTTTTATCTTAGCTTTAAACCTAATAGATCGTCACGATTTCGCTTGTATAAATTTACATCCTATTAACTCGTGTAAATCGATATTGTCCTTGTTACTAAATGTTAAATGACAAAGATTTTTATAACTTGCTTTTTTTTTAATCTATCTCGTATTTTTATTATTTTTTATTTTAATATTAATATATAGACAATAAAAAATAAATAACGAGAAAAATTATCATTGAGTAACGATTATTAATTGTAAATAAAATTAATCACAAGAAAAACATAAAACAGTCTTCGCGTAACTAGAGAGATGTATTACTAGAAATATATATATTATATATATTAGCGGATCGAATATTTAAATTATTTCATATCATATTAAAAAAAAATAATAGTGGACTGGACAGAGGAAGAAATCATAGTATGTAATGATTACATTCTTGAACCCTTTTGCTGCAACACCTAAAATGGATTATTTCATTTTTATAATTTATAAAAATATTAAACTTATTACTAAAATAAATAATATTTATTTTTCGAATAAAAAATTTACCGACGTAACTAGATCTGAAGCAACCAAAAAGTAAAACCCATTGCTAATAAATGAAAACCACAAATAACTCACCTTCAAATATTAAAATTTAACACAAAAATATTATATGCTTTATTTTTTATATTTACATTATGCACTTCACTTAATTGATTACAACTAACAACAAAAGCTTTATATCTTTAATTTAAAAAATTCCCATGGTAAAAAATAAAACATGCAATAAATAAAACCATGCTGGATAAAGGATAGAAAGTAACCAAACCAGTAAAAAGACAAAAATTCTTTATTTACTCAAATAAAAAGCATGCTTTACAATAATTTTAATAATAAATAGCGATTATAAATAACCATAAAATAAAGTTACACACAAAATAAAATTATAAATGGGACATGCTCATGCAGGTCTATTTATAAATAAATATGTCTCAAAATTAGTATACACACTATTAAAAAATAAATTATTTTCAACGAAATATTTTGTATTATTGACAAAAACAAATTAATTATTAAATTAAAAACACAAAAGATTATACATGGCTTAATATCTTCTGATTGACTTTAATTCAAATTAATAAATGATATATACTATATATAATACTGCAGTACTTCTACAATATAGATATTTAATGCATTCAAATGATCATTGATTGTTACGTCGGTGTAAAATAAATAAGTATAAAATTAGACTAATTAGCAAATAATATGTATAATTACATCAATCATAATAGTGATTATTAAAATAACTACTACAATAGTAATTATAATTGTATTAATTAATAATGATAATAAATCATAATAATAGTTGAAATTATAGTACTGATTAATGATAATTAAAAAATTTAAATAACACCCTATTCACGACTATTTCGGCTGGCGTGAGCAGAATGCGAATAAGATATCGGTACCTTTACACGATCGGTGGATTCCTGCTCTTTACTTGTCAATTGACTTGGTCCATATTCGCGACTTACAACACATAAGAATTCAGCATGGTCTTCATTTCCGTAGTTGTATTGTGAACCAATATTAATTAGCTATAAATAATTTTAAAAAATGAATTATTAAAATAAATAAATTTTATTACTGAATTTGAGTGAAATATGGCTTTTTCAATTAAATTACCAACAATTTAAATATAATATTTCATTTTTATTCATGAAACTAAACTTTTTTAAAGTTTAGAAATGGTTTATTCAAAAAATTTTAAAGATTGAGTTTTTTAAAAGGTCCAATTTGAATGAAAAAAATTTTATTATGTTAGTAAAGTATCGATTAACATTATTAGAAAATTACGAAGGCAAAATTCAATTATCGGGTAAAAAGTGTGCTAGACATTAAAATTTATTTAATACCAATAATGGGTCAATTTATCACCATACTAAACACAATAGATATCAGATGCTTGTGAATTTTAGTATATTAATTTTTCCAACATTAAATTTTATCAATTCTATATGTTCTAATTTTGTTAAAGTACTTATCATTTTTAAAAACATCGATGAAGTTTTAGTAAATAATAAAATAAGTGTCAATAACAGGTACTGTCAATAATTAAAGTTTCTATCGCAGTTGTTAAAAGTTAAATTGCTACTCAAGTTAAATAAAAACGTGACATAATGACAACTCTTTTCTATACACTTAAAAAAATTTTCTAATATAAAAAACTGTTGAATTGTGATTGTAATCAATTTTTACAAAAAAAAAAAACTAAGGTAATTTTTTTGTATATTTATTAAAGTATTTTTTTTTAGTTTCTGTGTAAAAATTGTAAATTTTTTAATGATAAATTAATAAAAAAAATGAAATACTTTTGTGTCTGTTGGTTTTGGACTATATACAATATTTGTACGCTAATATTTATATTTATCCAATATAACTATAAAAATACCTGCTCAAATTTCCAACCATCAGACATGGTGGATACCATTTGTGTAATCTCATCTTCATGGCACTGTAATACTCGATAAACATGTTTTTTTGAATCACGAGTCGGTCGTGTGTCTCTCAAAATAATTCTTTCATTAACAAGTCTTATTAATTCAGTGATATTATAAAACTCAGCCTCCTCGAGTACACCTTCTTCAGTGAGATCTTTATTTATCACTAACTTTCCATGACGGAGGTAATTTAAGACTGGACTGAAGTACGTTGGATCCCTATCTATCAGATAAGCTCCCGTTTCATCCTGAATAAAAATTGAAAATAGATTTACATAATTTAATTCTTGTATGCAAAACATATCAAGGTAAATGATAATTGTATAAGTTTATGATAATTATAATTATAATACTAGGATTAATTACAATAAAGAAGGTTTATTTTAAAATTACGCGGGTAGTAAATAAATGTGTATATAAACTAACCCGGTCAGAAATGAGGTCGGAGTCCTCTTGACATAGTCGATAGAGAAACGAATTTGGATCTCGTGCTAATGTTGTTTTTGCTGTTAAAAAATACGTCCCACCGACGTTTAAACGAACCCATTGATTATTACAACGTTTTGAAATATTATTTTCTGTCATACTGTGTGAATTTATATCGTTGAAATCGGCCATTTTAGCATTTAACTACTTTACTTCACTAACGACACTCCACACTAGTAACTCAGAACTCGACTATAGCACACACACACACATTCAACTAACTGCCAGTATATATCATTTCATAACTTTAGATATCGACTTGCTGTACAATCGATTCATACTTGAAACCATTTCGATAGACAACTTGAAATACTGACAAAAAAGGTCAATGGACTTATTGTGTTGAATAAATATAAAATTTTCTTAATCTTGAACTGTCAATTTTTTTTTTTTTTTAATAACATAAAAATGTATGATACTGAAATCAGTAGACATTAGACAATATTATTGATTTTTATTAAAAATTAATTGTAAAAAAAAATATTCTTAAAAAATTTGCACTTGTAATTTTTTTTCAATTTCTAGATGTGCAATTTTTTTATTAAAATTTTTTTTAAAACAATTTAGTTGTTATGAAAATTCAAAAAATTGACATATGTTTTCTAATTTCAATATCATTAATATTTTACAAATTTTCAACAGATAATTTATTTTTATGTTTATAAATTAGGTAGCAAAAAAGTAAAAATAATACAAAAACACATTAAAGAGGAATTTTTTAAGATTTTTTCAAAATCAGTTTTTAAAGATAGTTATATATTTAACATTATATAACTTGTAAATATGTATTCAGGAAGAATATTATAATTCGGACAAAAATAATTATATAAATCGCTTTATTATTCAAAATCAATAGGATAAAATAAAAAATAAACACAATGTAATGTCACATAAAATTTGTATTACAAAAAATAAATTAATTAATATTTTAGTTACAAAAATACATGACTAATTAATAATTAATAATACTCTATAACCAGTGATGATTTTAGATTTAATTTCATCTGTTTCATATGTTTTTTTTTTCTTATGAAATTGATAATATTGTTTCTAAGAAATGATTATTGTAAATTACAAATATATGAGATTCTACGTTACGATGAATTGAATTAAAAAAAAAATTTAATGTGACACAATGTAAAATAATATTTTAAATTATTAGTAATAATATTAGTTGTATCCTATCAGTCCTGCTAATATTATGATATTTTTATTACTTTTTTACCGTATGGCTGCTTAAACTCGCACATTGTACTGAAATTATATTTCGAAAAATAAAAAAAAATTAATAATTATAACTTTATACAATTGTTAATCCTTAAGATATACACTTACAATTATTTTATTTTATTTATTTATCATATATTGATTTTTTGTTATTTAATTACTGCGTAAAAATGTCTTTTTGTTACAATTGGAAATAGAGATTCATTCATTTTTTTTCTTTTAGATTACATCTGGCGCAATACTGTACATTATCATTTATGATTTGTTAATTTATTTTTCGTTTATTAGTAAATTTAATTTTGATATTTTTAATTTTCATGTCTATTAATACTACTAAAATTACATAATGTCATGTTCACACATAAAAAATCTATAATTATATTTATTTATATAAATTATTACTAATATGAATAAAAAAGTTTTTAAAGTTTGGCAAGCATCGATTGATTTTTACAATATAATAAGAACAAATTACTTAAAAAATTTTTAAATGTGGTCGCGATAAACTAAAAATACTTTATCTTCATTGATCCCATAAATTTGTCATTTTTATAGCAACCACATTGCCAAATATAAAAATTTGTCATGTAAAATACAATACATATTAAAAACGATTCAACGACTCTAATAAAATTGTAACTTTTTTCTATATACAAGTTTCTTTTAAATATTACTTTGATTTTGATAATGAATTACAATTTTTAATAAAGCAACATGAACTTGCGAAAGTATTTTAGAATGCTTTTTTTGTTCGTTCTCAATTATTCTACTATTTAAAATTTATTATATTGTTATAATAGTGTAATAATAATAATAATAATAATAATAATAATAATAATAATAATAATAATAATAATAGTAATTATAATAATTAGATAATTCTTGTACGATAAAGTGCTTTGTATTAAAAAATAACTAGCCTCTTCTGAATCGAGAGAAAAAAAAGGCAGTCACTGGAAACAGATCTAGTATTGCATAGCTATAGTATTTATAACTATAATTAATATAATATACCTCAACGTTTATCTTTGTACTTGATTTTATGCCGCGTCTGCCGCAACTTTTCTTCATATTGACTCTCAAGTTCTTTTAGTTTTTCTTTCATCTGTAATTCTTGGGTACTAACGATTTCATCTACGTTCTGTTGTACTTGATTTATGGCTTTTTTATAACCATCTTCAATACGTTTACACTCTCCCATTAAAAATTTCTCTTTTTGTTCCGCATACTCCTATAAACAATAAAAAAAAAAATATTTAAAAAATCATATTTATACTTCTCAAAATACTTACAAAAAAAAAAAAAAAAAACTAGTTTACCTTATAATTTTGGGCAGTGGTTTTAGCTGATTGATATTTATGTTTTATCGTGTCAATACTATTTTTCATTTCTTTTTCTTTTAACTTTAATCTATTGATCTCGTCAGTGAATTTTGTTTCAGCTTCTTTTAATTTATTAATTTCCTCTTGCATTTTAGCTTTATTGTCTTTCATTTCTTGATTTTCTGCCGCCCAAGTAGACATAATTTGCGCCATAGAATTCTTAGCTTCTTCATGATCAAGTTCTTTTTGCCTTAACTGTGCTTGTAAATTTTCAATAGTCAATTTACGCGCCAATAGTTCTTGTTTGTACTCGGTAATTTTTTGCTCAATCATCTGAGTTACTATTTGCTCTTGAGCTTTAAAAGAAGATTGTAATTTTATTTTTTCGGTCAGCATAACTTCTTTCATAGCTTCCAGCTCTTTCGTCTTTTCCGCATACTTTAAATTAAGTTCCGACAAAATATTTTTATATCTTTCTTCAATAGTTCTTTCCTTAACGCGATGCTGATCTTCGATCATTCGGAGCTCTTCAGCAACCTTTTGTTCCATCTCTTCGCGTACTGTTTTTATAGACATCTCACGCATCCTCTGAAGATCATTAGTTTCTAAAGTACTACGTGGTGATAAATTTAATTCTGCAGAAATTTGTTTTTGATTTTTAACATATTCTTCAAATTGTTTAGCTTGATTTTTTAATTTTGTAATTAAACTATCCCTTTCTTCTTTTATTTTTTCTAAATCTTTGAGCCGTTGAAGTTGAGCTTCTTTTTCTTGAAGTTCGAGCTCTAATTGCTTGACTCGTTGCTCATCCATATCTTCTCTATGGCCGTCTTTGCTGTTATTCAATTGATCAGTGAGCTTTCTCACCAGTTCTTTGTACTGATTCAATTCTTTTTCCAAGTCATTACGCGTATTCGATAAGCTTTCATGTGACCTACTTATGTTGTTTTCATAATACATTATCTTATTTTTGCAGTCCACCAACTGGTTTTCTAGTTCACTGATCCTCGTCTGATACCCAATCTTATCCTTCATCAGATTCTCACACAAGCTCTTCAACGTATTATTTTCTAAATTTATTTTAGCTGATATACTTGCTTGATTAGCCTCCTTATTATCATTATTATGTTTAGAATCCGATAGTTGGTGCTCGCGTCTTGATAACTTTACTAATAAATCATTTTTCTCATTAACAATATTACTATATTTTCGTTTTAGCGTTTCATGAGCGATTTCCATCTGGGCGATTTTTATTTTTGCTCCATCCAAATCTTTCTGCAATTCTGACATTTTTTGCTGTTCTTCAACGGCACTCGAAAGCTTTTCTTCTAGACGTTTACAGTCCGATTCTAGCTGGGATATTTTATCTGAGTGTTCAGAGCAATGATCTGGTAACAAGATGCTGATTTGTCGTTCAGGATGAGCATTTCGTAGTTCCGCGAGTGCTTCTTCTTTCGCTCGTTCAATTTCATCGTGAATTTTTCGCGTATACTCAACCTTCTTTTTCCGTTCATAGCTCAAGTCTTTCTCTAATTCAATTATTTTCTTTTTATAAGACTTACTTTCATGAGTTAATCGCTGAGTAATTTTTATTTGTGCCTCAAGCTCTAGCTTAACATAATCAATTTCTTGTTTTTGGGATTCTAAACTAGCATAAGTCTCTCTGAGCGTTTTTATTTCCTCTTTGTGCTCATTGATCAATTGTTCTTTTGTTCCACAAACTTCTATGTACAATTCTTTAACGCGATCAAGCTCTCTTTGTGTTTGCTCTAATTGCACGGTTAATTGCACTATTTCAAGGTGTGCCTCTTGACGGGCACGTTCAACAGCTTTGTCATGAATTTCCAGGTACTCTTTGTTGAACTCTCCAATCATTTCTTTCTCTTGCTGCGCCATAGTCTCGTGTTGAATTTTACGAATCGTTTCCTCTTGACTTGCCAAAGTTTCCTCCAACTTTTCTTGCAATTTTGTTTTTTCTTGCATCAACGTCGCATTCTGTTCCCGCACTTCTGTTAAATTTTCTGTCAGCTTTCTAATTTGATTTGTCACTTTTATTGAGCGATCGCTGATGAAAGATTTAAGTTCATGTTCAAGATCAGTAACACGTTTGGCATAACGTGCTGCCTCTTGCTGGCAAGAATCAGCTCGCGCACAAGCCTTTTCGAGTTCTTTGTCTTTTTGTGATAATGTATTTTCCAGTCGTGTTATCTCCTTACGTTTTATTGCTTGACCAGCGATACATCTCTGTAATTCACCCCTTAATTTATTCATTATATCTTCACCCGATTTGTTTCTTGATTTATTATGCAGCTCGCCAAGCTTCATTTGCCTGATAGAATCTGATTCTTCCTCCATTGTTGACGTCAATAGTGAATCATATTGCAAGGCATCACTTTTAGCAACGTCTAACTTATGCTGAAAATTATTTATAAGTAAAATGCATGAGTAATTTGTTTTGTACTTTTAACTAATTAATATTACTATTTTATCACTTGTTAATTTTTTATTTATTGTGACAACCTACAAGTGATATTATAATTAAGAATAAAATAAAAAGAAATAATAACCACAATTGAATAAATTGTCACTACTAATTATCAAATTATTCATGTGATTATTATATTTTTTAGAAGTGAAAAACATGCTATCGTAAATTTTAAAGAAACAAAAAAAATAAATAAAACAGATTAGTGCCCAACGTTAACATAATGAAATTTTAAATAAAAAATACTTACTTTCAATTCTTGAACTGTTTTCAGCACTTCCTCTTTCTCTTCAGTCAGAATTTTAACACGATTTTGCAATTGCATAATCTCTTGAGCATTATTAGTAGCCATGAGATTACGACATTGAACTTGACTTTCTTCCAAAGCTTTCGATAAACGATTCATCGTGTCACCTTTCTCAACCATTAATGTTTCATGTGCACGTCTTACTTCCGCTAATTTATGCTCCAAACTCACGTACAATGATTCCTAGTAAAAATAATAAATAAACAACAATCATTAATCGATAGGAAATTAAAAGAAATCTACAAAAAACTTGATCAATTGAAAAAAAAAAAAAAAAAAAAAAATCACAAGTCGTTTCAAACAACTAATATAAACTTGCCGATAGATCTTGAGTATTCAAATCCATTATAGGCAGCTTGTTAACGAAATAATTTACATACTAATGTACAATTAGTCAATACAAACAATCATGTAAAATATTAATTTAAAAAAAATTAAATAAAGAAATTAATTACCTTCTCATTAAGTTTATCAGTGAGCAAGTCAATTTGTGTTTGCATATTTTTCATTTCAATACTGTGTTTTTCTTGAGTTTGTTTCAAAAATTTTTCATGAGTCCGATCGTTAGCTTGTAAACTTTGTACTCTTTCCAAGACTGCTATCTTCTGCTGTAAATCAACAACTGAATTCTTTGCTTGCTTCAATTCATCACTCAGATTTTTATTAGTTTTCTCCAACACGGCTATTTTTTCCTTAAAAGTTTCAATCTGCCCTTGAAGCTGAGCGATTTCGGCTTTAGCGTCAATCAGCGCATTTTGCGCTTGGTTCCTTGATAAATTGGATCTTTCAATCTCAGACTGAGCTAGTGCTAGCTTCCTTGATAGTTGATTCTTCTCTTCCTCTTTTTCTAATTGGAGTTGTTGAACTTCTTCAGTCAGTCGTTCGATTTCACGCACTCTTACCGAGTAAAGTACCTCCAACTGTTCTTTACTATTGTACTCAGCAGTTTTATAAGCATTAGTATCATTGCTGATCGCAGGTCGCCCATTCGGGCTGGTTTTATAACAGTGGTTGTAGTGATCCGAACTATCATCGTGGTCACCACTACCAACTTCTTTTATATTTTCTAACGGATTTTTATTGTCATAAGTCTCTAAGTATCCATTATTTGAGTATTTAGCGTTCTGTGTATCAAAATGATTCGACGGAGTTTCATAATTAGACGGATAATTGTCCACAAAAGTGTATCCATCATTGATTTGCGCCCGCAAATCATTTGGAAACGTCATTGGACTAGTGAGACTCGGTGCTCTTGGCAACTCAAACGAGTTTTCTGGTATAGAATTTAGGGAATGATTGTCTCTATTACTAGTACGCGGCGTTCCCATCTGTCCGTACATGTCAAAATCACACTGCATTTCGGAGTTAGATTTACCAGAATAATATGGCGTACTCATAGCATACTTAGCTTTCCCATCAGAGGTGTACATTCCAAACTCTTTTTGATAATGTGACAGCGTAGGAACTGCCTTGTCGTTATTTATTTGATTTTTTGACCGATTGTTTATCAAGCTATTGCTATTATTTGGGTCTAAATCTCGGGACTCGTGAAAATTGCTACTGTTTACCGAGCTCACTTCGTCGTCCTCGTCCAAATCTTCGAAGGCGTTTGTCAACAGATCTTTTATCTAAAAAAAAAACCAAAGTTAGGTTAAAACTTTTAAAAATATCAAATTTCATCAAGAAAAGAAGTGAATTACAAAATTTAAAGTTAATAAATATGGTAAAAAAAAAGTATGTATCAAGTTACCTCTTCATCACGTCGCTTCAAATCCTCCTGTTCCTCATCCTCCTCTTGCCTGTGTACAATGGAGTTTATTTTAATGCTATCGGAGCCCTGGAAAAGGCTCATACCAGGAGCTTCCATGCTCCCAACACCACGATCTTGCATTATTATTACTAATTATTAATTTAATATTAATTTTTTTGGAATCATAACAATTGTTTATGACACCATAACCTAGACGCAACAAGTGGCTTGCCAAATGACTATCGTTATAAGCGTTACAATCAATCCAGCGCCAGCAGATCATCGAGAGAGACGCTTAATACATTTTATCTCACAACACTTTAATTATTTATTATTATTTAGGTTACTCTTTAGTCTAACCAGTCTAGGTTTATTAATTATATTAATTATTTATATTGTAATGCTTATGCTCCGTATTCACGATTGCTTGTAAACAATCTTTGAAAAGTCAAATGAGCATTATCTATAGGTATATATCTCCCGTATTGGTAGTAGTGGTATATAGATAGTGTGGAATAACGGCGTGTTAGTAATGTTGGTTGTTGTTAAAATGAAGGAGCGCGGGAATATGTGTGGTGGTTGTTGACAATCCCAAAAAAAATTAATTCTGATATAATTCCTTGGCAGCACTGTTGAATTTTCGTTTTGTCCTATTTTTCGACAGATGTCGTGACATGTATCAGCGAGGTTCGTTTTATTGGTTTTATTGGGGTCATCTGAGTGATCCGAACGGAAATGTAGCCAATGTAATAATTGTAAAGGGATTCAAAAAGTAACTTGCTTTCTTACAAGTTAAATATACATTTAACACTTCATATATAACACTAAATAGAGGTTAAATAATAGTAAATCCTATGTAATAAAATACACATATTAAAACATTTAAATACCATATTTGTGAAAAAATTTAACTGTAAGCAATGAAACTTTACAAAACAACGACAATTGATCTGTCTTCTAAATCATAAGTAAGAAATTAGCTGTCGGTAAGGTAAGTTTTGTTAGGTAACTGGCGGTAGAGTAAATTCAAATTTTATATAGTTAAATTTAAACACAACCTTTTATTACTAAATAAGAATATTTCTTGTTGAAAATATTTATTTTTTTTATTTATTACAATATGTAAGGATTTATTATTGAAATATAACAACTAATCGTTTATTTAATTGATATAAATAAATGACATAATGGTCTAAGTTTAAAATAAATAAAAATTTATTAATATCATTTAAATTTAATAATTCTATTAAATGAAAATAAACTATGTCCTGTAATCTTTCAAACAGTCTGATTTTACTATTATATAATTAAAAAAAAAAAATTATTTTACAAAGAAAAATAAATAATTTCAAATTAAATAAGCAATTAGTTGTTTTATTTCAATAATCAATTATTGCATATTGTAATAAATGAAAAAAATAAATATTTTCAACAAGAATTATTCTTATTTAGTAATAAAAAGTTGTGTTTAAATTTAACTATATAAAATTTTAATACTCTACCGCTAGTTACCTAACAAAACTTACCTTACCGACAGTTAATTTCTTACTTATGACTTACAAGCCAGATCAATTGTCGTTGTTTTGTAAAGTTTTATTGCTTACAGTTAAATTTTGTCACAAATATGGTATTTAAATGTTTTAATATGTGTATTCTATTACATAGGATTTACTATTATTTAACCTCTATTAAGTGTTATATATGAAGTGTTAAATGTATATAACTTGTAAGAAAGCAAGTTACTTTTTGAATTCCTTTACAATTATTACAATGGCTACATTTCCGTTCGGATCACTCAGATGATCCCGTTTTATTATTATTATTATTATTTAATTATTTTTGCAGTGTCTGTAAACATTGAACGCCGATACTGTGTTTATTTATATCTGATTATATCAATATTGAAAATATCAAAACATCGACAACTTGTTCTTCAAATTAATCCGGAATTTATTATATTTATTATACCATGAAAGCTTTAGTTCAACGCGTTACAAAAGCGTCGGTCGTGGGTAAATATTTTAATTTGTTACAGTTACAAAACAGCGCATGCGCCACTGCCCATTAAACATTCAAAATTATTATTTATTTATTCGATTAATTAATAAAAAAAATTTTTAATTATTTTTCAGTCAATGGAGAAGTAATCAGCAGTATTGGTAATGGATTATGTGTATTAATTGGAATAAAAACTGATGATACTATTGCTGATGCTGAGTACATGTAAGGCTTTAATTAATATTAATTAATAAATGACAGTTAAATTGAATTCTTACATAGCTTATAAATACTCTAAAAATTTTAGTGCAGAAAAATTACTGAAGCTGAAAGTTTTTGATGGAGCTACTGGAAAGAGATGGGCTTTAAATGTCATGGACAAAAAATTCGAAATCTTGTGTGTCAGTCAATTCACTCTTTATCATATTTTGAAAGGAAATAAATTAGATTTTCATCGGGCTATGCCTACTTCAGCTGCTGAGACA
The DNA here is from genome assembly GCF_020080835.1 of Cotesia glomerata. NCBI lineage: Eukaryota > Metazoa > Arthropoda > Insecta > Hymenoptera > Braconidae > Cotesia > Cotesia glomerata. The sequence continues at coordinate 9,064,099 of NC_058164.1, forward strand.
TTTTATAAAAACTTCTTAGAAGAATTGAAACGAAAATATAAACCTGAATTTATTAAAGGTATCTATTTTGTCTAATAATCATTTCTAAAATAAGGAAAAATTACGACTCCATTTATAAAAATGTTATAGAAAAAATTTGTTAAAAAAATTAGAAGTTGAATTTTGAAGAATTCATTATTTTTAATAAAATAAAATATTAGACAACTAAATTGATTAATCTATTAATTTTATTACAGATGGTAAATTCGGAGCTATGATGAACGTCCAGATAGAAAATGACGGGCCAGTTACTTTGGAAATAGAATCTCCAGTTAAAGATAACGTTGAATCTGTACCAATATAAATTGATATTTATCCACGATTAATATTACTCGTTATTACGTTTGTAATCATAAACTTCTGATATTTTCTATTTTGTAAGAATTTTTTTTACCAAAAATAAATAATAAATCGCTATTTAAAAATAATTTCTTACATATTTAGTATTTATTTATTTATATTTTTTAATTTAAACACTTGTCCAAATTAAAACTACGTGATTTAAATTTTAATGATTAAAAACTCAGTTGATTGATTAAATAAAAATTATTAGCCAAGTCTCATGTGGTCTGACGTCACATTTTATACCTGATAACTTTCACGTCAAATGTAATAACATAACCATATTTATAATTGTTTTTATCTGTATTATATATGTAAATAGTTTTTGTAAACAATAAAACTTTTATTAATAATTTTAACAAAAAAAGTATTTATAATTTATTTTATAATTTCAATAACTATATGAGTGATTAAATAATGGATAAAGTTAAAAAAACTAGAGTTGTTGATAATGATAAAAAAAAATCATCTGGCGATGGTAAGTTTGACAGATTGAACTTGTCTATTTAAATTTAAAATTAACTAAATAAGCTATTAAAAAATAATCAATATTATTTTTTCATCAGATGTAAATTCTAAAAACGAAAACAACAATTCAATAAACAATGGTGATATTGAAAAGATTAATGACAGTGTAAGTACAATGAATTAATGGAATATTAAAGCTGCAATGGTGACAATAAAATTAATTTACAGACAAGAGTATTAGAAAAGAAGGAAGATTCTGTTGAAGAATTAAAAAACCAATTGAGCGTTTTGATGGATTCATTAGCAACTTTGTCAGCTGAAAAGTCTAGAATGGAAGCAAGTTTTCAAACTGACAGACGTCAATTAAGAGTTGAACGAGATCAGGTACTTGGTTAAGCACGATAATATTTAATATTTAATATGAATTATTATTAAACGAGTATTTTTAATTGTTTTAGTACGAAAAAATTATAAAAGACTTGAAAGAAAAATTAAAAAGAACTCAACACAATGTACAGTCGGAAGTCGAAAATGTTAAATATAAATTGATTATGGAAAGGCATGAGAGAGAGAAGGAATATGCTGATAATTCGGCTATGATAAAGTAAAACTTTTTTATTCATCATTTAAATTTAAAGTAGAATAAGAAATAAACAAATAAATTTTTATTTTCAGAGAACTTCAACGATTAGTTACAGATGAGCGACGCGCTAAAGAATCATTGGAGCAACAATTAAAAGAATTGAAAAAACAAGCTAATAATAAAATACAGAGTAAAGTATTGGAAGCTGAATTAGAAATTGCTAATAATAAATTAAAAGAAGCTGAGGCTGCTGTCAATGAAACGCCGCCGATGCTTTTATCTTTGCAGGCAGAAATTACTGAGTTGAGAAAGCATCATCGTGCTGCTCTCCATGAGGTAAATTTTAAATACTGTGGAAAAAGATTTTTCTGGTTAAAAAAATGTTTCTTAATTCAAGGAATGCATTTTATGATAAATATAAATTCGAATTTATAAAATAAACATTATTATTTGTTTTTATATAATATTACTGATTGACATATTTACATATAGGAACGAAAAAGAGCAGTAGCTGCTGAACAACAGTCAAAAGCATTAGAAGCAATTCATGAAGCTCGTGTTGTTGGTTTAGAAACACGACTTGCAGAATTATCAGAAACTGTTGGTGGCTATGAGCGTTTAAGGCAAATTGATCAGCATGCGATACAAAAATTAAAAGATCAACTGTCTGATTTGCAATTACATGAGCACAGAGATCATAGTGATGTAGATTTTACAGAGGATCCTAATAAAATAGCTGCTAAAATTCGTGAATTGTACGCGCGATTATTGGACATGAATAACCAGGAAAATAGTTTAGTAAATATGAAAGGTATGTAGTTTGTTAAAAAATTTTATTTTATTTCTTTAAATAATTTATTTTATTTATTGTAGAATTTTTGAAAAGCCTTGATTTATATTCCATTAATGAGGATACTAATGAATATAAAGAAAGGTATGAATCATTACAACGAGACTTTGATATTTACAAAGAGCAAATGAGTATTAAATTACAATCACTTGAAAATAATTTTCATATAGACAATAAGGATAATAAAAATGACAGCAGCGAAGTTAATTTAATAAAGACTTATTGCAAAAATTTAGAAGAACGAGTGCGTATGTTAACGAAAGAATTAAATTATCGCGAAAATGAGATGCAGATGAAAATGGAATTGCAGTCTCAGCAATTTCACGAGGAGAGAACTAAGTTTGAGTTGATTTTATCGCAAAAAGAAAGCGAGTATCGAGGAAAAATTTCTGATCTCGAGCACCAATTGCTGCGTCAACGCGAACGTTCTTTTTCTGTAATTGAAGAAAAGGACCAAGAAGTCAGAACTCTAAAATCTTCAATTCGTAATATGTTAATGAAAAAAGATAGCAGTTTACTGTCAACAATAGAATCTAAAGCGGGCTTGAATGAAAAAACATCTGAACCTATTACGGATTTTGTTTCTGCGATTCTTTCAGTTGATAATCCTCCTTTACTGCACTATGCTCAAGAATTATCAAGACGGGAAATCCAAGTTGCAGGTTTAAGAAAACAAAACAGTGAATTGGAAAATAATTTAAGAGAAAATCAGCGTGATTTGTTGGCGATTACACAGAGACATGCTGATGAAATTAAATCGATGGAAGCTAAAATATCTAGGTAATTAATTTCAGTCGATTAGCTTTATCGAGTGTATTTTATTTAGCTGATAATGATAATATATATTTTTTTTTTTATTTTAGACTTGAAGCTTGTAAATCACGAGAAGGAGCTAATTTAGAATATTTAAAAAACGTAGTTGTTAATTATTTGACTAGCAGTGATTCGTCCAGTCGTAAACATATGTTGAATGCAATTGCAACAGTACTGAGGTTCAATAATGAAGAAATGGAAAAAATTCAACGACTTAAATGACATTGATAATTAAATATTGAAAATAAAATGAAAAAATAAAAGCATTTATCTGCTGGTAAGTTTTTAAATAAAACTAAAAAATGTAATTTATAGATAATAATAATAATAATTAATTGATATAATATAATAAAAATACGTAGCATTGTGCATTTAATTTTATTACATTGATTTTTACATGGAATAGTTAGTTAATTGGCATTGAAAAAATATTCCCAAGCGTTTCTTATAGATATATGATCCTACTAACGTGCACTTTCGATACTATTATACGTATATCATATTATATATATTTTCATTTATATACATATATATGTATATTTATTAATTTATTTATTTATTATTGATCATTTATTATATATATATATATATATATATATATATATATATATATATATATATATATATATATATATATATATATATACCCAGTGTATTACTATATGTATATATAGTAATATACATTCTTATCAATTATTAAACAGTTTTACAATAAACTCTATAATAATAATCTGTTATAATTTATAATTTAATAAATATTGCCTATGAAACGTAGAAAAACGACGTGATAAAATTATTTAATAAATCCTAGATAAACCTACATCTTTCAACTTAACATTTTTCAGTATAAATTAGTTTCAGGATTTAATCTTTAATTCATCTTCATTTAAATTATAATTATAATATTCATCAATGGACTGTTTTTAGATTTTTAATTTAAACAATTAAAATTTATAGTTTATTTTAATAATCAATTTCTGTATAAATATGGGCTCGTGTCTTTAACTATTGCATTTGAAAGGACAGATTATTTTTGACTATTTCAATTAAAAAATTTTTCTTCTTGTAATAAGTTTGATTAATCAATAATAATAATGACAGATAATAAACAGTAAATTAATTTTTAATTCAACTTTAACGTTAATTTAATTAATTAATTTAAAATGCTTTCACATCCTTATTAAGGCATATCAATTTTAGAGTTCACAATAATAATATTGGCGATTGTCAACACGGACTTAATAATTTTTTTATCATTATTTTTATTTAATAGCTCTCAATTGTCAAAAGTCGTTTTTATTTAAAGGCTGCATTTATTTAAAGTCGCCGTTATCATTTGAATAGTTGCTTATCTCACAATTGCTTACAATACTATACTTGACAATTAATTATCAACAAGTTGTTATTTGATAATCTATCCAACCGACAAATATTATTAACACGAATAGAACTTAAGTTTTAATATCGTTAAGGATCTTTCATAATTTAGTTTTTTTTTATCATTTTTTACTCTTAAAATTTTTATTCAAAAATATATACGCCGAAAATTTTCTTTGTAGCTGCTATCCAACAAATGGTATGGAATTTGTCCATAAAAAACTTATTTCAAAATAATTTTAGCTTTACAGAGCCCGTTGCTTTTAATTTATTATAATTATAATTACAATTTATAAGGCATATAACATATCGAATATGCTGTCTATCATGACGTTTTCTACATTATTTTCACGCTGGACTTTTCATCAAGTGATCAATTTACATTATCTTTCCGTTATTTTATTTAATAACTTATTAATGAGTATATTATTTTTTTTTGTCATTAATTACAACCTCACAATAGATGAAACCTGAAAAGATATCTACATCGATTAAAATTTATTAGATTCTGGATGGTGATACTTTTTGTTTGTTTTATACAAAGTTCAATTGCTTAAATATTTTAACCCATGCATAAAAGATTTGAGTAAGCGGATACTGATTGCGTTTCTGTTCTCATTTTTTAACTTTATCCCTCAATATTATGGCACATATTTTATGAATACAAAGCAATTGTTAATAATTTCCGTTACAATTGTTGGTAAAATAATAACACCAATAAATAAATTTAATTTAAAGATTCAAGTAATTTTTGTTTTAATTATTTGTTGTTTAATCTACTTAAAGATTTACTACACATTCATTCACATTTATTTATACAGAATAACTAGGTGTTGACTCTATAATTTGGTCCAATTAACTAAAATAGCATCATACAAGGGCACCTGTGTAAATGATATTATTTACAATGATTATTTGATATTATTATATCAATTATATTATTGAATGCCATTTAATAATTATCCGGAAGAACTCCGGATTATATTTTTTATATTTTGTTAGATAATCAATATACTTTATTGGATATTTGCGCATGGTGTAGGATCTCTTCATCCTGAAACGTGTATAGGTATTTTGAGTTAGTAATTATAATTTATTTATTATCGTTATTATAATGGTATAATTTACTGTATACATTTAGACATTTCATTGTTCATTTTGTTTATTTTTTTTTTTTATATTATTTTTTCATATGCCAGGTGTTTATCAATAACATATCATACTTGATTAATGTACATTTACGTAACAAGTTTAAACATATTTCAAAATTAAACTTAAGACAATAAAATAATAATAATAATTATCATTACAATAATAATAATAATAATAATAATAATAATAGTTATCATAAAGAGATATAATTAATAGCCGTAATTAAAATATTTAACGAAAAAAAAAAAAAAAAAAAAAAAAATAAAATTATTTAAAAATTGCATAATTTTTACTAGTAATTTATAATTAATTTTTGTTGTTCACAATTATGTAAATAATTAAAAGAATAGTGATAGTAATAGCGATAATGATAGAAATAATAATTAATGAAGAAATAAAAATAATAGCGATAATAATTACTGTATGATGAAGAAAACGGTATATACATTGTCAAATAGCCGCCGTTCTGTTTTTCTAGATCACAGTCACTTGGGTATGGCAGCTAATTAACATCTCTCGGTTTTTATCATCATACTACACATTATTTATACATTTATTAATTAACATAATAATAATAATAATAATAATAATAATATCTCAGATAATAAAAACGAGGGATAGAGAGAAATAAAACGAAAGACATTTAGATAAAAAATTAATTATTAGATTACCCAAGTTTTTACTGATCAATACTGGAAAGTTGTTTACTTTTTAATTATTATTTTACGTAAGTAAAAAAATTATGTATAGTAATTTAATTTTTTTTTTTCCTTTCGGTTTTTGAGCGGAATCGTAACAAAAGACATTTCACTCTAGTTTGTTTAAGTAATTATTAATAAACTTAAATTATTGTATCGAATTTAAAGGAAGCACATTTTACTTCCAAGGAAGGCATGTTTAGTTATCAAATTATTAACAAAAAATAATTAATAATAAAATGAAACCAGTGCAAAATGTCTTACGTTTAAATAAATCAGTTATTATTTGTTTTGTTTAAACACTTTAATGACAAATAATAACTTTAGTATTGAGGCAATCTATGGTAATTATTATTTAATAATAATTAATTAATTGTTTAATAAAAGTATTTACAAATGAAAGTGATAGAACACTTTATGGAAAAAGTTATTGATAACTTTGGAGTTTTAATCATGGGGAGTAAACAATTCCGAACACAAAGGCTCATCATTGTTACAATATATATACTTTGAATAATTATTTTTTTTTAACCTAATCCTGCTTCATTGATCTTTCTTAATAATCTACACATCCCGTGATACACATATACACGTACATATACATATACCTAGTCATTTCAACGGTTTTTTAAATATTAGTTAAACTTCTTATCTATTTCTTTTATAATTAATTTTCTTGTTTATTTTAATTATTCATTTTTTATTATTTATTTAATTCTTAACTGTGTTTAATGTACCCAATTTTATGAGCTTTATTTACAGAAAATATTAGACAAATATTGTTTTAACTAGATTATAGTTATGTGGATTAAACATGAGATTTGTTTGTAAGTTCGATCGGAAGTTTATTCTATCAAGTCATAACTTTTTATTTATTTATCTATTTAATTATTTACTAATTACATTATCTACTTTACAGCCAAATTCAACAATCTTGCCAAAATTCAACGCATTTATCTATCGTTAACGATTTGTATTCAGTCTGATGAAATTCATTATTTTATTTTGATAAAAATTAACATTTTTCGAGAATTTATTTAATTTTAATAGATTTATACAATACTTAATTTTAAAACAAAAATTATCATGATTGTCTAAAGAAAAAATAAAATTTCAACATCTAAGTGTCAAGTCAATACATTTAGAAAATTATTAAATATAATTATTATATTACAAAACGTTTTCATAAAAATATTTCAAAAAATTGTTTCTTGTTATTTACGTAATTTTAATTATATATTAAAATCTTGTCCACAAAAAATGTAAAAAAATATAAGAACGTCATGGCGAATTAATTAAAATCAAAAAATATTTTATACAATGTCGTAAAACAAAAAAATATACACGATAAACCGATAAGATAGTCAAAAGTTAATATGTATATTACGTTGAATAATGGCAAAGTTTTATTTAAAAACAGTTAATAAGTACTTTCGGAAATATTCTTATCATTACCATATATCAGAAACTCTTTACTATCAATATTATCCGTTTTTTTTTTTTATTTTAATTTTTTTTTTTTTCTTTACCAGATAATTTATTATTGTTAACAATAAAATCAACGCGTACCACCATCAAATACATATGTTGCCGTACGATGGCATTAATGTTTTTTAATTCTATTATTTATAATTGAATTTTTATTATTCAAGTTACTTATTTCCTATAAAAAAAATCTTCAGTCCTAAATTGTCTCCAAAATTTTGTGTTAAATTCACTTACAATTATCTGTAATAATAACATAATAATGATAAAAATAAAAATAAAAATAATATTAATAATAATAATGATAATAATAACAACAGTTACTGATAATTCTTGTTCGAATGTTACTATTATTTTAATAAATTTTTATATACTTGTACGATATATAAACAGAAATATTTTTTGTGCATTATTCATAGCCTTACAATGATGTACTCTAAATAGATTTGTCACAAATATTTTATGACAATTTTTACATAATTTTTTCATATTTTTATCATTATTATTACTGTTATGTAGTATGCTTATATGTACGGTAAACTGTTAATGTTGTTAATTATTCTTAACATCTTAGGACTGTTCAACAATGATTAAAAATATCGTAGGCCTTTTAATTTGTCTGTGGCATAGCAATTTTAAATTTACAATATTCAGTTGCATTGATCAAATTGAGATAATTATTATTAATTAATAATATAAGTAATAATTAATGTAAAAAAGACAAATATTCACGATAACTCAACATATTAAATTTACATATTATGATAATAATAATAAAAAATAATAATAATAACTTTCATCATAGATGAATTATTTTATAATGTTTAATGTATATACTCTGGTGGTTGAGCTACTAGATCTTTAATAATGTATAACATTTTAATTTGCCTTCCGTACTGATTAGATATTTTTGTTTATTAAATTGCACTAGTATCGCATTGATATTTCTAATCAAGAAAAACATAATAAAGAAACTCATGATTCGTACGAAAAAAAATGAAAACAATCATATGCTGATTACGTTAAGAAATAATTATGTTACCCAAACGCCTTTTAATTTATCTTCAAAGAATTATTATGTACTCGTGTTGAGAAACACGCGAATTTACATTATCACAGTTGGTGTATGGGCGCTAGCTACCACTACTGCTTACAGGTAGTGATTGAGGAGCTCCCATTGATGTTGAAGGAACTGATCCTAAAAATAACAAAATAAAAATTTTTTTCATAACTTGGCCTTTTAAAAACAAAGATCATTTAAAGACAAAAAATTGGGACAACAATATTAGAAATTTAATAAGTATAAAATCACATCTTAAAAGACTGTCAGTAGAATTTAATTTATTTTAAAATTAAAATAAACTTACCAGTAACATTGGGTGAAGGTTCTGATACTGGTAATGGACTAACAAGACTGCTAGCACTTATAGGAGGAATCGAGCCCGAATTATTCAATTTCTGACGAACTTCTCGTATTTTTAACTGTAAGCTAGCTTTGCTAGGAAATATATCCGAATGCTTCGTCTGGAAGTTTGAAGTAGCCTGTGTAGATGGAAAGTATCCTTGATCTTGAAACAATTGCATTACTAATTGCCGACGTCTTTCAAGGACTTTACGAGGACCTCGTTCGTTATCTGCACGGCCACTTCCAACTGAAGTATTTACCCCACCGCCTGGTGTCTTTGGCGTTCTTGGTGAGTTTGTTTCGCCTTCGTTTCCTAACTCAGAATTCAATCTAAAGGCATCGACATTAAAATCTGGACCAAAAAATGTGTTTCCCGTTAACTTTACGCTAGCTGTTGATTTTGGTGTGGCTGATATCGAAACATCCGACTCGACGTCTTCTTCATTTACTAATAAAAAAATAAAAAAAAAAAAAATTAAATTTGTGCATAAGAAAAATTTATAATTAAACTAATGAACAAATAAAAAAAAATTTATTTACTTGAAGGTCTGTGGGATCCAAGGCTAGGTTTTTTCCGTGAATTCGAAAGTGATATACCAGATGAATGAAGCCCAGCAGTTGCTGGGGTATGAACTGAAGACCCAGCCGGAGTATTTATACTGATAGCGTTTGGACTCTGTATGTCTTCGGGTTTAAACTCGGGTAACGATGAAAACTTTTCCTGAAAGTTTACCTGTTCGAGAACTCTGTAAATAATAATTTTAATTAATTAAAAAACCATCAAAAAATCAATAAGTTTAAATTTTAAATTACTGACCTATCCATTCCATCCTCAACATTTTTTTTGAAGAAAGAACCTTTTTTAGTAGCCGCCGAAGGAGAAGCTAAAGGCTCCGCAGAATTTGGTGGTTGTGATTCTGAATTTGGTAAATTTCTTTGACGGTTATCCGTGAGTTGACAATTAGATCCTTGATCTCCAGCATTCGATGTTGGTACAGCTATAAACAATTAATTTTAATTGATAAAGATATTTATAATTTATTAAAATGACTAAATATGTTGTTAAGAAGCATAAGATTTGGAGTAGTAACTACAGGTTATAAAATAAAAGGATTAAATAAGTTACCTAAAGATTGCCTCCGTTGCAATGGAGCTCGACCAAGTTGAGCAGGCGTAGGAGCTAACATAAACGGAGCTTTATTTTGTCCAACATCATTATTTCTGCCAGGCGATTCTTCAACGGCATAAAATACACCCGAGGAATGCTCACTGACACTTTGATTAGCGTGAGGTGTATGAGGAGTATGAGGCGTTGATGGCTGCATGTGTTTTTCAACACCAGAGATTAAATGCATACTAACAGCATCTTTTCTTTCTTGTTCTACTTTTATATTATTGCCTGTAAATTAATCATTATCATAATTATAATAAAATCAATTTTAAGAGTAAAAAAAAAATTGAATTAAAAAAATAATAAAATTACCACAATATTGCACATGATTATTAGTAATTAAATTATCTTTTTTCTCTGGTTCTGCTAGCCGAGCAATTGAATGTCCAATTTCACGATGACTCGGTGTACTGGGATTTGAATTAGTGACAAGTGAATGAGATTTAGTTACAATTACACTGGGTGTTTCAATTTTATTTCCAGTCACAGCAAAGCCTTGTACTGCAACATTGCGACTTCCACTGTCTATAATAGTTATAAATCCATTATAAATTAATCTGACATTTTAATTAATAGCTTATGATTGAAATTCAATGAATAAATGGATTGACTAATGTTTAAAATATCTTACCGGAAATGTGAAAACTAGGAATAGAAAACATCCTTGAATGCTGACCAGTTGGTCCAAGATATTGTGCGGTACCCTGTTGTTGTTTAGAAACAGCCACCAAATCATTATTTAATAATGTAAGAGTAAGCGGGGTTTGATAGGGCGCGACTGTTGTTTGGGAACGCTGAGTAGTTATTGACTGCAAAGGCTGATGTTTCAGTACAGCCATCATCGGTTTTGATCCAATCTGTTTAGCACCGTTATAATACATGTGTTACAGTTTATGACATTTATTAAAATATTGTTTTCAACATTGACAGTTTAATAATCATTCTTAACGAAATAAAAAATCATAAGCAACCACGATGGAAAATAAAATAAAAATGAATGTATTTTGAAGATGATATTCTAAGGCGGATTATTAACTATACTTTAAAGATTTATATTAAGTATTACATAAGTAGATATAGTATAAAAAAATATTTACCGAATGCAGTACAGATGCAGCAGTGAATTTTGAAATATTTCGCCCGTTTTCTGTATGAACACTTGATACTAAGTTATTGACGCTATATTGCGTCGCATACTGCTGATCCCCTTTGATAGGTTCGGGTTTCACGACTTTTGGCGATATAGGCATCGTTATAAAAGCACCTCCCTTTGGTTGAAATCCAGACACTCCAGTAGGATTTACTGGACTGAGATAAGAATAAGGTGACAATACCGATACGGATCCACCTTTATCTATGGACGCATGATGATATTTTGTTGTCGTTTCAGTACCTAGTTAATAAATAAAATTAATATTAATAATAATAATAATAATAATAATAATAATAATAATTATTATAATTATAATTATAATGTTTAAAATATATTTAGAAGATCAGTGATTTTACTTATTAAAGAGAATTTATTATTTTTTAAGCCAACTTACCCAATCTACTTAGTGGAGGCTATTCAATTTTTATTTATTAATTATTTCACTATAATATTGTCAGTATGAGCACTCATACTATCCTCGAGTGAATAATTAAAAATTTTTGATTCGAAGCGTTCCGAATTATTTTTTCGATTACCGAAAAAAGTTTCATTGAGTAAACAATTACATCTTTAAATAAAAATTGAATGGTCTCCATCAAGCGGATCGGGTAAGTTGGCTTAAAAAATAATAATTTTGCTTTAATAATAATAATAAAATTTCAAAGAATTAATAAATATAATAATTAATACCTTTAATAGGTTTGGGACGGCAAGTTATTTCAGTATTCATATTTTGACCCTCCCTATTCTGACCGCCTACCGGTGAATATCTTGACTGATTAAAATTATTCTCCGTGTTTTCTTCCTGCTGCATCTCAATACCATTATCAACGACTTTAGATTTGGCTTTTAAGTCTGTATCCGGTTGAGGATCTTCACAAATGACCATTTGATGATCATCGTCGGATGCATTACCATCTTCCTCTTGCTTTACTCCGAAATCTGAGTTTTCCGTTTGCATTTGATGCTCTTGAACTCGTTGAGATGGATGAGATTGACTAACATTATTCTGATAGAACAAAATAAAATAGAAACGTTTATTTTAATTCTAAAAATTCCTTAAATTTATATCAGCTTTCGTATTCTTACTATCATTTAAATTTCTTTATTTTATTGTTTATTTTTTTTTATTTTTATTTTTATCAGTTCAATGAACCCTACAGCAAAGCCATTAATTGGGTTCCATGTTACATACAATTTAATACAAAGTGTTTAATTTAAAATTATTATTATGATAAGTCACTATATAATTAACTATCAAAAGTAAATATTTTGCTCCAGTTTATACAATGTTTGACATACAAAGTTTTGAAAAACATTCAGAACTACTTATTTTATAAACATCCAAACTGTTATCTATCTTGTATGGATTTTTATCGTTTATGGATTTTTAATAAATTATAAGAGATCATTCAGTATAGAATTTTAAAAGCATTAATAAAAATATTTATTTACCTCAGTACTCGATGTCTCATTATATACAGCAGTAACAGGAACGTACATTTCATCTGAAGCACGGGGCGTCAATGGAACATCTTCACTGGAAGGACCCACATCCGTTTCCTCTCCCGTACTATTGAGCTTGCTTCTTGATTCATTGCCCTTGAAGCTAGTCGTCGAGGATTTCCGTCTATCTTTACTGCACCATTTCCAGTCCGGATGGGCTTTAAAGTGTGCTTCTTTAACTTCAGACGCCAAATCATGATATTTTTGTTTCTCTTCAGGACCTAATGCATACCACCATTCACCCAATATTTTTGATACAGTACGATTGTCTTGATTTGGATGTCTCTGATGCACAACAGCTCGGTGACGTTTTGAAAATATCATAAAGGCATTCATTGGCCGCCTTATACGTGGGTCTTTTGACTAAAAAAAAAAAAAAAAGAAAAATTGTAATTAATAATCAATGATTAATAATTAAAAATTCATATTAAAATAAATAAAAATAATAAATAAAAATAATACCTTAACAGAAGGACTTTGAGGCTCTTTACTATGCAGCGCACTGAGAGATTGACTACGGCGTTTATTTGAATTAGCTTCTATTTCAGCAGGAGTAGTTGGTTCAGCTTCAAATACATCATCATCCTCCTCTTCTGCCGGCGTAATAGGATCTGGTGCAGGCCCGGATGAAGGTTCTTCACCAGAATTCCCAATATTCAACGGTATTGGTGGAGCGCTAAGGGGTGGACTCAATGCCGATGGTGGTGGACTCACTTCCGGCTGATCTACCACTGTCTGCCAGGAAAAAGCTGGAATGAAATTTTTTGAAGTTAATTGCGATTAATGTGGTTAGTAGCGTAGCACAGGAAATAGATATTTATTGATTGTTTTTTTTTTTGTTTAAATATTTATTTTAAAATAGAAACAGATGTAGAAAAACAGAAAATAAGTTTTTTGAAGACCCAATACTGCTACCCTGGATAATATAATGCTAAATATATTTATATATAATTTTATGTGTTATGAATTATGTGTTATGAGTGTTTATGAAAATAAAATAATTATAAATTGTTTAGCATTAAAATAGATTGTTGCCTTGTACCAATTTCATAGGATTATCGAGGAGAGCTTAATGATTATGATGTTATAGTTGTTCCATTTATGATTGTCCCACACACAGTAGTTTAAGAGGTTATTAATAAGTTAAAGAAATAGCAGTAAAGCGAGGATTGTCCAGCAGTTGTATGACGCACGGTGGTAAGTACTATTACTGTCATTGATATTATTGTTAGTTATTTATTATTATTATTATTATTATTATTGTTATTTTATTAAAATCTAATTAATTTATTCGAGAAGACAACTGTAATTGCATTTATTACTGTGAAGATAGTACCACCGACGTAATAAAAGCCTGCAATAAGCATCAATTATCCTGATCATATACATCAGTAGATAATCCAAACCTTTTTTCCAATTGCGCACTACACTACTGTTCAGCAATGGCTGAGGATGGTGTTGATATACTGGAGATACTTCATGACTGGCATCTGTGAAATCCTTTTTATTTAGTGTTTAAGTTCATTGATAACATGCAGCTTATTTTATTAATATAACATATTAAATAATCTCGACTTGTGTCTCTGTGTATTTGTTTTTGTAAAAGTTTATTAATATAAAAGTAAAGCCAATGATCAGTTAAATAAATTAATGAAGAAATACTTACAAACAACACCGTTGCTTTTATTGTTGTCCTCGCAGTGAGGCAACGGCTTTGGTACTTGTACTAAATGACTTGGTTGAACAATAACATGCTGAAAAACACTAGTGGGTGTTGATGTATTTGTAATAGCTGATGTTGTTGACATAACTACACTGGTTGACATCGGTTGAGTCTTTAATATATCAACAGGAGTTACGTGAAGACCAACTACTTTACTCACCGGCTATTAATAAAAAAATTTTATATTTTAATAAATACAAAACAATGGTTATAATAATATTTAATTGATTAATTAAAAATTAATTTGAGACTAATATTATTGTTCATTAAGCCAAGTCTTTATTCATTTCAATCCTACTTTTAATGATTCTCATAGTTAAGACGCTTTGGATTCTATTTATCATTAAATAACAACTAAAAAATAATTTTTTATGAATTAATTTTTATTTTATAAAAATCGTTTATCAGATTTTAACAAATGTTAAATTAAAAATAAATACATAAATCAATAGAAATTGTATGAAAATAAAAAAGAAATTAATTAGAACTTGGCTTATTATGAATGACAATAGTAGTATAATATTTATAGAATGAATAAATTCATAAAAATAAAATTAATCTTATTGCTAAGAATTGAAAATATTATGATAATTTTCACCTGTGGTATTATTGACATTTTATCAGTATTAACGGACGGTATCACGTTAGACTGTGGTGGTTGGCATGTCGGTTGATGTAATTGTGACTGCACCTGTTCCATATGATTCATCATACCTTGTCGGTACTTATCATCTTGCGCGATGTGCACCGACTGTACTTCTGTTCCGTTCTTCATAACAAGATATTTCTTATCGTGTTGTGCTTGCGACTGTGACAAGTGCTGTTGTTGTTGTTGTTGTTGCTGTTGTTGTTGTTGTTGTTGCTGTTGTTGTTGTTGTTGTTGTTGTTGTTGTTGTTGTTGTTGTTGTTGTTGTTGTTGTTGTTGTTGTTGTTGTTGTTGTTGTTGTTGTTGTTGTTGTTGTTGTTGTTGTTGCTGTTGCAGTTGTTGCTGCTGTTGTTGTTGATGTTGATGATGATGGTGATGATGATGATGATGATGAAGAAGAAGCTGAGATTGTTGATGCGGATGCTGAGATTGTAAACCGTAAATTGATTGATTCGATAACTGGGGCTGAGCATAGTCGACGGGTATATCTTGAGATTTATGAATAAGGCTTACATTCTGTGTAGAAGTAGGCGCTGGAAGCGAAATGTGCGGCGAATGCGGTGATTTAATATGTTGGGAATTCTGTTCATTTATCTCCGGGTGATTTGCAAATCCATTGTTAGACGTAAGTGCATGCTGGAGAATTATTCCCTGTTGCTGTTGTTGTTGCTGATGTTGCTGTTGCTGTTGTTGATGATGATGCTGTTGTTGTTGTTGTTGTTGTTGTTGTTGTTGTTGTTGTTGTTGTTGTTGTTGTTGTTGTTGTTGTTGTTGTTGTTGCTGCTGCTGCTGCTGCTGCTGCTGTTGCTGCTGGGTAATAGATGTCACGACCGAAGGATGCCGAGACGGTGGACCCTGTTCAGACCAAGTCATAGTAGAATTTTGCATAGGCACAGCGCGACCAACAGGAGAGATTCGTATAACACTGGTTCCCATATTAGGAGGCGCTGGAGCTGTCTGAGGAGGTCGATTTGGCCTGACCATACGATTTGGCTCAGGTTTTATTACTTGCTGATATTGAACAGTAAAGTTTGGCTGTGTTGGAGAGTGTTTCCATTTAGCACCAGGTGAAATAAGAGACGTAGGATGATGCGCTGGACTGGAGATTGGCATAAATACGTTATTTTGGTTTAAACCTAGAGGCGGGACTGGTGATTGGCTTATACAAGGTGATATGGAAGAGTGAGCAGTTGGCGATGAAAATGCTGGCGTTGCTGAACGTGAGCTGCCAAGAGATACGAGCATATTGGCGGCCTCTGTTTCTTCCGGATCAAATCGTCCCGCCACCATTCGTCGGTCTGTGTAATTAGGCGACGTATCTGAATCTCTCGATGTTTCTTCGCCACCGCCATGAAAAGCGTTTGCAGGTCCACGTAAGCCCGATCCTTTGAGACTCAAATGACGAGAACAATAACCTCGCCGTTGACTTTCTTTTGAGCAGCCTTCTTTACTGCACAGTCGACGCCATTGTTTGCCATTAAATTTCTTCCTAATTCCATTTGGAGTGGCCACTATGTCACCCTTTTTGTATTTGTGTGGCGTTGCCGCCTGAGATCTGTTAATAAATATTCATTGTACTGATAATTAATTCATTAATTATAATTGATAAATATTAAGCTTACCTGGGTGTAGCTGCCTGAGAACGGGGGGTTATACTACGCTGCTCCACTAAGCTACTGGTACTGCCGCGGCTCTGCATACTACTCCGCTTACTGCTTCCTGATAATTTTGCATCTGTCAGTTAAATATATTCAAACATTACTTACACAATAATCTTAATATTAAATCATGTTGTCTGTAGCCGTTGCGATTGATGAATACGTATGATACGTTCATTACGTCTACGACAAAATGATTTAGCTAACCTGCATCTGAGGGAAATGTTATATCCTCTCTGTCGAGATCATCCTCGCTCTCCAGATCATCGTATGGCCTACTGCCGTTGCTCAGTGTCGCATTGGCAGAGTGCACTGGAGTACTAATTGTCATGAGAGGACTCGTACCCGTAGTACGGTAATATCCACTAGAGTCATTATGACCTTGTAAGTGAGAAGGGTGATGCATAAGAATTTGCATTGGAGCCTCTAGAGAATTTCTGTATCCATGATCTACTAATTTTTAAATGTAATTATTATTAATTAAAATTAAAATTTATTAAACATGGGATCCAAAAATTAAAAATTTCACTTAAATTATTAACATCAATATGTAGAAATTTTTTACAATTTAATATTAAAATAATTTTCAATAAATTAAAATAAATATAAAAATTTTTCAGTAATATGGCCCCATGTAAATTATTTAAATAAAATAAAAAGGATTAATAAATAACAAAAGACACATACCAACAGTCTCAATTCTTCTCGATTCATTCTCCATCATACTCTCTTCAAGTTCATCCCACCAGGGAGGCTGAACAAGCCTCAAATCCGCTCGTTTAACCAGGATTGTATCATCCTTGTCATCATCACGTTGAATTCTAACAACAAAACTCGGCTGAGGCTTTGTCAATATTTTGCACACAGTCCCGTTAATAAACGATGTACCCGTAGTTAAATATCTAACACAAACTTTAGCATCCATTTTAACTTGTCCTACTGACGGGCTAGCATCACTAATAATATCATATTTACCAGCACCTAACACATCACTGTACCTCACATAAGTATTTTCACCCTCAAACTCAACATAAATTTCACCTTGACCAGCGTCTTTGATAACACCCGGGTAGTAGCGCGAGTCTCTCAAAGCCAGTACGTGGTGATCGCGCCACTCACTGAGATCAAGAATCGGGGTAGGTCGCGGACGCGATCTTGAGGGTTCCTCGCGTAGTGAATAATCAACAGCGGTGCTCTGAGGTGGTGGTTGAACCACAGTCTGGGTGGATTGATAACAATCCGATTGCTGATGAAGGAGCGTCGGCTGCTGCTGATGGTGCGGCTGTGGAGGCGAGAGCTGAGACTGGGTCAGCGATGACATCGTGTGCGGAATTTGAATACTAGGTTGAATCATTGTCTGCGGGCCACAAACAATTTGTTTATTTGGATTGGTATTCAAGCTGACTACGTTGCTTATTACGTTACTCGTGTTGTCCATTTCCTCCAGCTCCGACGGATCAAATTTTCTCTTCTTTGGAAGCTTTTTAGCGCTTATCGTCGGATCCGAGGGGTCCCGGTGGGGTGGAAGCGGTGGCTGCTCGATCACCATTTTTTCCTCCATTGTAACACACCCGCTGCTCAACGAGTCACGCTTTTCGTGCATCTCTGGATGTGTTGTCAGCATATTCGCCACCTCATGCTGCTCTAAACAAAAAAATTATTATTTTATTTAGGATTTATTATTAATTACTAAATATGTATTACAATTATTTAGCTTTATAATTAAAAAAATTTGTAAGAGATATTTTTATACCGATAACAAAATCAAGAGAAAAATTTTTAATCTGAGATTTAAGATTTTTTTTTTTTTTTTAATGATCAAATTCTTTAAAATAATGTTCTTGGTTCAAATTAATTTTTTTAACAGTGTAATTATCATGCAAATTAAAATTGGAAGTAAAAAAAATAATGAAAAATTCATCCTCTGAAGCAGTAGCATGATAATTACAAATTTCTAATAGTAATTAATATAAATAATTAACTTACAGTCCATGCGGTCTTTGAGAGACTCATGACCGGTGTACAGTGACTCTGTAGTGGGGTATTGACAATAACTGGGTGCATACCTCAGCACCCGACTGTCGGGGACAGGATGCGTTAATTCAAAATCAATTATATCACTTTTGGTGGCTAGTAATAGTACCGACGAACTATCGGCAACTCCTAGCTCTAAATTTTCATTCCAACCCCAGCTGCCGAGCATTCTACTCCCACAGATTGAGGTTCTTTGAATTGCACCTGACCTCTACTTTTTATACTTTTCTCCACTTTTTTGACAATTTATCTGCAAGCAAATAAAAAAAATCATTATAATTATTGTTTCTATAAATATAAATCAAATTAACAAAATACAACAGTATATACATCACGTCACCTGTTGTACATTCATTCATATATAGTATATATTCGCGCGTACGCAAACTCACGGCTAATGCAATCACCCGTCGAAAATTTAATATATATCTATTTGGGTATTGTATTGTACATAAAAACGCTTTCATCCAATCTGTATTCAAATTTTCCATTAAAATATTATCTTGTCAATTTAATCAATATTTATCAATCACTAAAGTGTGAAATTTAAATTTATCCGACAAATTAATTAATATTGTATTTTAACAATTGTTCCAGTGTTTATGGCTAATAATAAATTTTATTTCAGTAAATTGCTATTATTTTAATAACAAATTATTATATATTTTATGAAAGAAGAATTTTTAGATTTACTTGTGTTGATAAAACTTAAATTATGTGAATTGTAAAAAAGAACATGTGATGTGTTTTTAATCTATTATTTTTATTTTTGGTCTCAATTTTTTTATACATTGACATTTAATGATTGAATTGTAGAGCTAATTTTTGCGGAAAATTGTATTGTAATTTATATTTAGAGTTAGCTTAAATTTAATTTTACAATTAAATTTATTAATATCATTTTCAAGTTTAAAAAATGTTTATATATTTTTTAATTTGTGTATTTCTGTATTTAATAAATTCCTGAAAAAAAAAACTTACTTTTTCAATTGAAGTTTATATTTTGAGTAAATTTTAGTTGTTACAATTTGAGGAAACAAAAAGAATTTAAGCAAATTTTCTGTTATAAAATTTTTTCTTAATAGAGTTTTTATCAATTATCGTTTAGTTCTTATTTTTAATTCAAAATTTACATAAAAAATTTTAGAGTACTTTATTAAAAATAATCGAAATTGAAACTTGAAATTTGGAGTAAAATATTTGAAAAATTGTTTCCTGTTAATTGTATAAAATTAAAGAGGACTATTTTCACAAAAAAAAAAAAAAATTATCCACAGTGAATATAAAAAACATGATATTCTGGGTTATATTAGCGGTATTATAAAATCATGATCGCTACGATCCCGGCGTGCCGTGATTTAAGCAAGAATTAAACACTATAAAGTATGTAGTGTGTTATACATTACATTATATGCCGGAATAGCATATTAGATTGACGCAATATACTCACGTCAGGCTGAAAACTTACACTTACGCACGCATTAAATATATAATTACACTAAACTTATTTATAAATAAATAATTATAATCAGCAAAAATAACAATGGATGAATTATGTATATGAGTACTCAATTATTACAATAAGTAAAAGAAAAATAATATTATCATTAATATTATTTATAAAATAAGAATAATAAATTGATTTAGCAGACAATGATACAACTGTACGTACACGTGATGAAGACACGTTAGTTTTAATTGTTCCAATTCATAAATCTAGTTGAGAACAGGCGATAATTATATCACAACACTCGTACACTTATTGAATAATACCAGGAAGTCATTGAGGTAAAAACTAAAATATAATTTATTTATTTATAATTTTTTGTCTCTGTACTATTAATAACAGACTGCTGCTGAAGAAGATTAAAAGTTATATTAAAAAAAATAATAAATAAAAAAAAAACTACAGGTAGAGTTGCCGGAGATAAAAAATGATGAGAGAGTATAGAAGTAATGATGAAAAAAAAGGCGGAAAAAATTGAACACTTTGATTGCTACTTGACTGAGCAGTTAGGTACAGATGGCAACTAATAAACGAATAGCCAGCTCGACGATATAGTGCCGGAATTTAAGACTCACAAACACAGATATATCTATACATCTTCTTTCTCATTCTTTTTCTTACTATCTTTATCTTTTTGTCTTTCATTTTTGCTCTCGCGTTAACGCGTTCTCCCTCGCTGTATAGAGACAATTACCTCCGCATCACTCTACTCTACAACTATACCTCACTGGGTTTCTTTGTGGCTTTCTCTCAATTCTGATTTTAAGCGAGACTGACACACAGGTAGACGTTTTAGTTTTGTCTCAGTCATTCAGAGGACCATCTCAGGATTAACAAATTCAAGTCAAAAAATTATTCGTCAATAAAAGATATTTAATGACGTTTTTTTTTTTTTTCTTCTAGGAAGAGAATAAAAACAAGGAGGAGGGCAAAATGGGCATGCTGAAGAGAAAATAAATTTTCTTTAAGTAAAAAACATTGAAGTTTCTTTGTGTTTACTTCTGTCCGCAATGTGGAGAGATAATTCTTTTTTAAACTTTTTTAGAAGTTAAGAAAACAATATTACGAGTATTGTCAAATTAAAGCACAGAAGGTTACTTTTGTCAATAATAATTATTTTTTAAAATGAAAATTTTATGTATGTATTAATTTCAGATAAAAGCAGTTAAAATTTCAAAGCGATTTAATCATTTTTTAGTAATAGTTTATCTCTGAAATAAATTTTATAATTTTCAAGAGAAAAAAAAATTTTATTTCAAAATATTTCAATTTTTTAATAAATCGATTTGATCAATGCTTGGAAAATTTTCTATGAGAGTTTTGTAGGCAATTTTTCAATATCTCATTAAACGCTTACTATAGCACTATAAATTCAGTTATTTTAATATATAAAAAAAAAATATTTTACCAATTTTTTATTTACACACGGAATGGTAAAAAAATTTTAATTAAATGCTTTAGATTGAAATGAAAGCTGGGAAAGTTGATACACAATTTTTAAAAAATAAACAAACTTTCCGCGGTATTTTTGCCTGCGCTTTGTGTGCGAATGATGAGAAAAAACAAAATAAAAAAAAAAATAAAAAACCAGCAAGGGTCAGGAGTAAACTGAAAACGTAAGGTAAAAAGAGAAAAAGAAGAATAATACTGTGTACTGATACCTTAGAGTACACCTGAGAGAATTCATCCATGTCGAAGTAAAGGGACTCTTAACAACTTGTAACCGATACCTGAGAGTATAGCGAAATAAATATAATACTAAATTTCTTGCGAATTTAAAAAAGTAAAATACTGCTAAAAAAATAAATAATTCCCGACTTTTCAACTCCTTTCATCTTAGACACTGAATACCAAAGTCTTACAAACGATAAGAAGAAATATACATTTTATTTACATCAAAAGGTATTTATATTTATATTTATATATGTATTTACATTTATATCTTAGTAACAATAACGATGTTTGAGATTTAATGGTAAAAAGTGAGTGTAAGTATAGTTGTAGTGCCGAAAAAAAAAGTAAAATAAGAGGAAGACTGTCAAGAAGAGAATGAATGAAGTGATATAGTAAAAGAAGATACACCTGCATTGCCGTAAAAGCCCCAGGGGGTGTCGCCCTTTTCTTTGGCAAAGGTATCTTAACAACTTGTAACCGATACCTGTGCGCTAGGAAACTCAAGAGCCGTATTGCCCGTCATCAATAGGGTGTATATTGCTCCGTACGAATAATAAAATTTTCCCTTTATCGTGGGTCCTCCTTCTCTCAATATATATCCCGCAGTGTCTTTTAAATTTTTGTTACCTCCACAATAGCCCGACTGTGGATAGTTTTACATCCAGATAGAATATGGTTACGCGAGTAAATTTGTGTGTCGGTGGCGCATAAATCATCGGCCGGACATTTTCGAGTGCCTGGAAAAAAATGAATTTTTAAAAAATAAAGGCAAGACTAGGGTAGGGGACTGGAAAAGAATGAGAATAACGAAAAAATAAGAATAAGTGAGGATAGAGAGAATGAAAAGAGGGTAAAGATTTTCGAGGGTACACCACTTATTTTTTGAGAACAGGTCGCCGTACTCGGAAGAGATACTGGGATATTATACTACTATACACTACTACTAGTTATAGTGGTGTAAGCAAGAGTAGAATTTACTACTATACACTACCAATAGGAAGGAGTCTAGTAGTAGTATTATGTTTATGTACCTAGAGTACGAGTATAAATAGAATAAGAATAAAAAAATGAGAAAGAAGAAGGTTAAGACGAAGAATAATAAAAGAAAAGAAAAGATACCGCGAGGAAAATGAGAGGAATTGTTTGAAGGAATACGACGAATATCCCCCAGTGCACCTGCTTTGCTCAAAAACTCATTCTGTATGGTCTAGTCTTTTATTTTCTGAATGTACTGGGCCAAGAGGACAAATTCTCAAGGATTCTTTTATTACCCGACGCCATCTCTTGACGCCACCCTTTTTCATTACCCAAAAAAAGCGTAGAGAATAAAATTAAAAAAGAAAAAAAAAATGGTAATTAATATTACATTATTTAAAATATGTAAGATTTTTTTTTAACTTGCAGACTGTGCATACTATATTGTAACTTGTAATAATAAATAATACTTTTATTAATCTTTCAATAGATATTTTTAGATGCTTTGTAAAATGTCAAAAGAAAAGAATGTATGCAACATTAAAGCTTGAATTTTATTGATTGGTTTAAAATAACGTCCATGAGATGGCTAGCTACACAGAATTGTTAGATCTATGTATCTATGTCTTTGACAGAATTTTTTTTTAAAACTTTTGTCGATCGTAAAAATAGATGACAGGATTA
This sequence comes from Cotesia glomerata, assembly GCF_020080835.1. Classification (NCBI taxonomy): domain Eukaryota; kingdom Metazoa; phylum Arthropoda; class Insecta; order Hymenoptera; family Braconidae; genus Cotesia; species Cotesia glomerata. The sequence continues at coordinate 9,088,042 of NC_058164.1, forward strand.
GTTAACAAATTATTCAAGTTAATTGTCACAGATTTAAATTCGATGAATTTAAATGTAGGTGAAACAATTAATCTACTTTAAATGATTGGCATTTAATTCGACATCATGTTCACATTTTATTAATCAAGATTCAATTAGAAGAATCACAAGTAATTCAATAAAAAGCTTCAATTATGCACTGATTTGACCCAAAGGAACATTATATTTAAATATATCAAAGAATGAATAATAGATTCATCAAAATGAATACAACTTTTTTTATTGGAAAAAGAAGTGGATATATATATTTTTTTTTTCATTTTTTAATGACGCCAAGATTCGAACCCGGGACCAAGTAAAATTAAAAATTTTTCGCGTGTTATTTTAAATACAAAATCACAAAATGCCATAACAATTATAAATTACGTTTAAACTTTATAATTAATTATTTGGATAATTAAATTGAGTTACTTTAATAAAAAATTTAAGTAAAACATCAAAAGTTTTAGAAATATCCGTACAAACAAAGTTTTAAAAGTTATTTTAAACTTTTTACCACAAACAAATCTTTTTGTTGACAAATATACAACTTTATTCAGTAAAATGATAATTTTATTTTTTAAATCTTCGACTGGCGCCAAGGATCGAACCCGCATCTTCTAAGAATAGTGACTTCTACCTATCGCCAATACCTGACTTTTATTCAAATGGTAATAGCATCTACATAAATTGTTATATTTTTTGTGATGAATATATTTCTGTGGTGAAGAAATATCAAAATCTTTTATTCCAAACAAAGGAAACACTTTATTTTTTAAAGTAAGTTTTGTTTAGGTTCTGTACATGTTTACTTATTATATCTTCAGACATTAGAAGAGATAACAACAGTCAAAACGTCAATAAATGTTGTTCCTAACTAATTACAGTCAATTAGGGTAACTTTGACTTGTAAATATGATGATTTTTTATCATTAAGTCAAATATATAGATCCAAAACTGTCTACTGATTTAGTATATCGTGTATAAATAAAAATAAAAAAATAATTAATGTTTATTTCAAGAACTACGTGACTCCGGTGGGCTTAACTCACCCCAACTGACTACGTGATCCTTTTAATCTAACAGTGATGATATTAACCATCGATACTCGATAAAGTTTTAACACAAGCAGTCAAATTATTGAGTATTTAAAGTGATAAGATAACGAAGACAAGTATATACAATAACAACAAATACTTATCAACCAGCAAATCTCAAACATAATTAGATGAGTTTAAACGGAAAAGATTTTATTTACAGGCATTTAGTTAATATTTAAATATAATCTTGATATTTAGTTATATCAACACTATCGCACTTGAATTAAACAGCCTAGCTAAATAGTCTATCAAAGGTTAGTCAATAATGTGAGAGCTCTCGCTTATATTATATATACTTTATTATTCATAGTGATAGACATAGCCGAGAATAAAAAATCTCTCATGCAGATGATAATAAAAAAAGAAAGAAAAAGTGTGATATTATGAATATGTTAAGTGACAATAGAGACCCTGAATGTCTTTGACACTAATCAATGGGCAGACTTGTTACGCCAGCCGTGAATCGATGCGCCCCATAAATACGTGGACTACATTGCGTGTGTTGCAGCGTAAAAATAAAAAAATCCCTGATGACGTATACATAGACATATAATATGTTATTATGTGAATCTATGTGTTCATGGATTTTAAAGGGAGAAGAAATCGATCAGCTCTTCTATTCTAGTTAATAGCTGGAAGTATTGTGTTTTGACATCTGAACATTGTTGAAATTTTGATAAAAAATCAATTATTATAAAAAAAATATATATATCAAAATTCACCCTTATTTTTTTAATTTCTACATGGGGAATTTTTTTCATCATAATTTAGATGTGGAAATCTAAAAAATTGTAAGATCTCTGTTGATTTCAGTATAATCTTTATCATACGGACTTAAGATAAAATTTTTAAAAGTTTGATTAATAAATAAGAAAAAAAACTTTAATTTGCGTTACATTTGAAAATTTAAAAAAATTTTACATTACCAGTTTTTTTTTTTTTATTTTTATAAAATAGCGCCACTAGTTTTACTTGTAGTGTGTAGAAAAATATAAAATATGACTGTTTATCGCGCTGCCAGTTTTAGCGATAAAGTATTAATAATAAATAAACGGTAACGGTAACGCGAACACGAGTGATATTAAAAAGAACTTTATTTTGCACGATTCTGAAGATAATAAAAAAAAAAAAAGTTTATTTTTCCAAGTCTTATATGAGTTTTTGAAATATTTTTCATCTTAAAAATCACTCAATGCTTTTCAATGATCTTGAACTCATGGCGCAACTTTGATGCGCTCTATTATTTGAATAAATAAACATATGGAGTGTTTTATAAGTTATTTGTATACTGAATGGATGGAAACTTGTAAAATTATTTATTTAAATCTTTCAAGACTTAAAAAATAGTGTAAATTTTTTTGTTCTTTAGAAAATTTTTCCCCGGATATTTTGATTAAGAAAGTATTTTTTAAATTTTTTATAAATTGGCGGAGATTATTTAAGCATAACTCATTATATCTCACGTTTCTTCATTTTTAAGGTAATAAAATACTTAAAAAGTGGAATAATATTTAGAGTTAAAATTTAAGATGAATTAGAGGTTAAATTTGAGCAGAGTTATGATTAAATGGTTGCAAAATAAAGTTGTGTTGGAGTAAGCATTTAATTCATAATACTAACCGATTGACACAAAGAAAAATATGTTATATTTTTAGTGCATACAAAATGAAATAAAAGAGCTTAGCCAGAAAATGCGGTGACAAGCATGCAGTGTCTCTACATATTCTGTATGTTCTTTATAAGTATAAGTGAATATGAGGGAGTGCAAACTAATTTAACGTAACACATATGCGAATGAAAGTGAATATATAACTAGAGACTTGGTCATATATCGGCGAGAAGCTTAGAATAAAATAAAAAAATAATGGAGCTAGTACTAGGCTTTTAGACAGTTGGCGTTAATAATAAGCCTAACCAGCTTTAAATTACACTGGTTAATATTATCAATGGATAAAAATAAAATAATAATGATTAATAAATTAAATAAAAATTAATCACTAAAAAAGATAATAATTTAAAACAAATAATCCGGCATCTGATTTTGATTTTATCGCTTTTTTTTTTTTTTTTTAATTATTATAATTATTATTATTATTGTAGATAACTCGTGTCAGAATGAAAAAATACTAGTAGTTTATACAATAGAATAATAAAAAAGATATATATTATTATTCATCTGTTTAATCACGATCAGTATTCTAAACAGATATAAAGTAAAAAAAAAAAAAAAAAACACTCAAGGTCAGATAAACTTCTTTTTCAATTAAGAAAAAAAAACAAACGTGGATTACATTTATTTTCACTCTCATTAATATACTGTTACATTTTCTTATTCATACATACACATATATATTATATATTATATTATTATCAATCGATTAGCATGTCTGTGTCTACAAAATTACATTTTGATCATGTTACTAAGTGTGATAAAGACGATATTGTAGTTGAGTTTAATTATTGCGAGATTAACCGCGAGCGAGATTACAAAAATATATATATTAAATATAATGACAACAATAAAATAAAGTAAAATATAATATAATATTTAAAAAGAATTATATAAATCTATGTATAATTATTTGAGAACGAATCTAAGTGGTTTAATTGTACATTACCCACACATAAATGTAACATTAAGTGTAAAATATAAATCAAGTCGTTTCATCAGACAAAGATAGCGCTAAAAGCCAAATAATCGCGTCATATAACGTCTAGTTGAGTGCACACAACTTAAACCATCTATTCTACGATTCTGTTAAATAAAAAAGAATAGAAGTTGTGTTACTTTACATCGACGAAGAATATAATACATACATATGTGTATATGAATGCATGTATGTATGTATTTATACACTTTACTGGTATACTACTAATGTAAGAGCGCTCTTGGTACTAATGTACGCGGTTGAGTCACCGTCGTCTTAAGTACAATCCATGCAGTGAATTAAAACAAAAATAAAAAGTTATCAATTCAACATATATAACCGGTCGCCTATTCGTCTGTAATTAAAAAATACTATCAGTACATATCAACATAATATTTAATGTCGACTAATATTAGAAGTATATAGTAATAAAATAGGTAGTTGAGTACTTATTGAAAACGATGCGGCTTGGTATTACCCTCATTATATTATATATATTAAAATTATAATGAAAATAAAAATATTAGTTATAATAATAATAACAATAACAATAACAATAATAATAATAATATGTATCGTTAAGGATAGAAGAGAAGAGATAGCCGCGGTGGTGATGCGGTATAGTGTTGTGGTCCTACTACTCCCCGGTGCTATGGTCCGTCGCACTTGGCGTCGGTCCCTACTACATGTACACCAACACAGTCCATCCATTGTGAGAAAATTCCTGGCCTCCAGGCGCGTGTTAATATAACGTAACACACCAATATATATTTATATATATACGAAATACGGACTAAACAGAAAGAGAGTCGCACTGCTAGTGCTGGAGGATGGAGAACGATATAGCTGCTAGATAGTTCACTGTAGTATGGAGTATGGTGTATGTATATGTTAGTTGTATAGAGAGAGAAGAAATAAGTTGGGTTGAGGAGTATAAAAGCGGAGAGTGTGGAGGAGGTTGGCTTGATAAAGGAGGAAGCCGAAGAGAGTTTAAGTAAAGAGATGACAGAGAAAGAACGTTGTGACGGTATGAAATAAGTGTATAGAGAGGAAAGAGAAAGGGAGGAGAGTGAACTCGCATCGCGGTTGAGACTCGGTACCGTGTATAGTATTATATATATATATATATATATGTATATTACTTTGTATCGAGAGAGGGAAAATAACGCGCGCATACACATCACTGCAGATATGGATATCATATGTGTACATGGTGTATCTTATATATAAGTATATAAGATCACAAATGACGTGTACGAGGGTGTAGTGTGTACGCACTACTCGTTACGAATATAGAATGCTATTATATGGATGACGAAGAAAAGTTGTTGCGAGTGAATGAGTAGGCGAGGGTAAAGGGAATTCATAAGGTTTTATGCATTAGTATATATATGTATGAAACATATGAGCATGAGGGATGAGATATTGAGATTGAAGTTAAATCACGAAAGTAAATGCGAGGGTGACGTTTAAAAGATAAGGAAGGCTACCAGCATAAGTACTGGGTAGATGAGATGGTAAAGTTAAATTATATAGACAAAAGGGTGTAATAAGTATATGCACATGGGGACACAACAGTAGCAGTCTAAGTCGAGTCGGGTAAATTTAAGTTTAGTGTGTTATAGAATAAGAAAGTAAAATTTGCGTACGGCGGACATATTATGTGTATTATAAATAGACTACATGACGACGACGACGACTACGACGAAGATAATATATAACTTGTTATAAGGTAAAAGCCCCAATAGATGATCATATACTGGTACATGATCATATATTGGGGCTTTTACCTTACATATATAGGATGCTTAGACGGTTCTTTGGTGTTTCTTCCTTGCTCTCCTCCTAGCATTACAACTCCTCTTTGCATTACATGTCTACTTTACTAGGTACATAGTCTTCATGCATGAGCATACATTTCTCGATGTAAATGTGCTGTGTACATACATAAATGTTTGGAGGTGGTGAGCAGCCGTACAGGGTGGACAGCAGTAGAGGCCGTACACGCGCGGCAGCCACGAGCCTCTCGTGCTCGCGACCGACAGAGCCCAACTACAGAGTACTTGCAGTTAAACAAAGACGTATGATCGTACAATATGTGTAGTAATATACAAGGCACAAGGTTTGTATACCTATATATGTGTGTATTGAAGAAAAAAGTATGAGATAGAGATGGAGAGTAAGAGAGATGGAGAGTAAGAGAGAGAGAGAGAGAGAGAGAGAGAGAGAGAGAGAGAGAGAGAGAGAGACCAGACGAGTACAAGTATAAGTAAATATACTTATACTTGTGTGTACGCACGCGCATACGTTTATCTTACTTACTCGGTCTACTCGCTCTCTCGTACTATCTGGCTTCACGGTCCATACACCGCGCAACACATACATAAATATAAGGAGTTGAGAATAAATACATTGGTAACTATAACGTTGTACATATACATATATTTATCTTCACATATGTACGTCACACACTACAGAGCACAAAGCGCACGCGCGTAGGCAGTCAACCAAATGAGAGAGCAAGCACCAAGAGAACGGGCTGCCTGAACTCTTCTTTACTTCTTTACTCTATATGTATATATATTACATACATGTATAAACTCTTTTATTCTTATTCTTATTCTTGGTCTCGGTTTAGGTCTTGGTGTCGTCGTTCGTCGTCTTTACTATGCTGGTCTATACTACCAACACTCCATAAGTAAATAAACATGCACCAAGACAGGCATCGGTGATGACACGCACGAGAATTTCATAGGGTGGTCTTTCGTTCCTCATGTTCTACACTACCTAATGCAAATAATAAAAAAAAAAAAAATATTTATTTATTTTTTAAAATATGAGAAAAAAATATGAGACAGAAAAAAATATTAAGAAGAAATGAAAGAAGACTAGCGTATATAAATTAAATCCAAAGAGTATTAAGTATGGGAATAAGAATAAGATATAATAAAATAAAGTTGTAGTAATGATACACTTGGTATGTGTATATGGGTTTAAAAGAGGAATTAAGCTGCTGGTTTAGGATAAAGTAGATTCTTGGCATCTAACATCTACGGATCATTCTCTGTATATCTATGTTTCTTCTCACTCGTTCGATTCACGTACACATTCATCCTTCCGTACATATTATGTATATATATATAATTGACTAACACCTCTGTGTTACTTCGGGGGCACCAGGCGGACGTGGCGGCACACTCGTCGTGCCGAGAGTACATATATACATATGCATATGGACATACATTAATGTGAGTATTAAATATAGATATATAGATTTACCGTGCACAAGCCGCGAGTCTCCGATGACTACGACGACGTACCACCGAATTATTGACATCTTTTCAAGCCACATGTTTTTAATTCCACACGCGCACCATCACTTCCTTCCTTCTTACTTCTTCTTCTTCGTTCTCGTCTTCTTTTAAAACTTTTTATTTATATATGTATATATTTTTTATATTTCTTCAGCACTTCACTTTTCCTCCGGAGTATCAATAATTCTAAAACATTTACGTACATAAATTGACACATGAAATACACAATGCACAAGCTTGTTGCTTACACTTATTATTTGAATAAAAATTAATAAAAATAATATTTTTACATACTTTTAAATGTTCTTTACTGTGAAACGAGCAATAAAAATTTAATGTACATACAACACTGAGAGAGATGGAGTATAAATAAGTAAAAAAAGACAGTAACATTCGTGTATGTATATTTTTACACAGGAATAAATGAGTGTGGATTACCAATACCAGTGAAATGATAAAGGAGTATGTGATACACGCCCGCGCACATCCTCACTGACAGGCACTACACGGGAAAACCGGCTACGAATGCACCTCGATACACTTTACTATACAGCACACACTGGTCAATGTTACACACTTGGTTATATTGTTGCTTTTTATCTGCAATGAAATTTCATTTAAATAGATACTGATGATATTGATACCGGTTATAACTATAATTACAATAAAATAATAGTTACGTTTATTATAAATATATTTCTGGTTTTACATCACTGCTGAGCTGATTATTCATCATGTATTATTGATGAAGACGATGCTGATGATGATGATGATGAAGTTGATAATAATGATCTGGTTGAGCTACTATGACTGGTAATACAGCAAGATCAGCTGAGATATCACTCAAGTTCGTTGTGCTGGTACTTTGATACTACTGATGAGTTTTTTTAGCTCAGTTATATATAATAGTAATATGGTATTACTTTTTTACTTTATTACTATCTGCAGCACTATTCTGTAGTACGTTGTGTGTAAGTAGTATTACTTGGTTGGTTGATGACTGTAGACTGTAGTATGTAGTATGCATGAGTATCACTGTAGTAAACTCAACACGACACGACCATGAAGGCACCTACGCGACCATACGCGACACTCTCGAGCGAACGCGGATACTCAACAACTAACACACAACAGACTGGGAATGGAAGCCAGGCAGGCAAGTGTGGAAGTTATCTAAAGCATAGCTAACCAAACCAAGGAACCAACCGAACGAACTGTACAGTTCAGTAACGTAACACTCTGCCAGAGCGCCCGCCATTTTGATAAAAAATAAACGCGCGCCTTTTTTTGTGACAGGTATTTTAAATATTTTTATAAAACTTATTTTTTTTTATGTTCATTAATATTTTTTATTTTTTAAAGGTTTTGATTCGAGAGTTTGTTTCGGAAATTTTAAGTTTTTATCAACACTGAAGAATAAATATAAGAAATTGAAAATAGTCAGACATCTGACAATTTTGGAGTTTAAAAAAAAATTCTTTAAAATTTTTTATGCAAGTTTTTATTTTTTAAATATTAAATTTTATTTATTTTAAATAATTAAAAAAAATTAATCAGAAGTTTGCTATTTTTTGTATCATTGAATTATACTAAATTCCAGAGCCGTAACTTAAAATAATTTTCACGATTCTATGTTCTGTAAAATGAAGTATGTTTATGGAATGTTATTTTTTAGGTTTGTTATTCAATGTATGAATAACTTGGATGGAATTTAATGGAAATATTGTGACGCATAAATTTATTGAGAAATAGAAAGTCGGGTAGTTTTTCTAGGTGCTGGTGTATATAGTGGAGGTAAATGTGTACTGCCTGGGGATGCTGAAGGGTGGATTGAGTAATGACGGGTTTCTTTGCATAAGTAAAAATGAATGAAGGGCTCCGGAGTTGGTTGTCGCGGCATCAGTTGGATAACAGCGCCATTCATGCTTATAGTAATGTGCACTGGGCACTTGAGGTTCATCTTGTGTGACTTGTATGCCAAAAGGGGATGAAAGATTGCATTGTGCTGTGTGTCCAATCGACTCGTCACGCTCCTTCTAATTGCTATTGATTTATTTGTTTTTTTTTTATCTCATTAAGAAATTTTTTGTTTAGGTGCTTTTTTTTAAAAAATTAGCTTTCGCTCCATGATACTGAAAATCGCAGCCATTCGATAATTTATTTTTTCTTCTTTATAGTTTATAAATAAATAAATTATAAATAAAAAAGAAATTTTTTAAAAAGATAATTCTTTGGTAAGTATGTTATTTTTAGTATTAATTTGTTTTTAATTGTTATTTACTATACCTAGTAATGAAATTTTCATAAATTTATTATTTATTAGACGATTGTTAGGATGGAAGAAACACCCGATTGCCGAGGGCGAAATTCTTACTTTGTCAAGAGCTTTCGCGAACACTGTGTGTCTATTAATGACGACAACATTCTCTAATTATGAGTTTATTTAATAAACTCTCATTGCCGAGCGTTGTTAATTAAAATAATTAAATAATCTTTATATTTACGGTAGTTTTTATTAAATAGATACTTTTCTTTTTTTTAAAAGAGTTTTCTTATCAAGCTAAAAAATAAGTTTTGTTTTGCGTCAATTCGAAACATTTTATATTAAATAAAATAATAAATATTCCAATAAAAAAGAAGTATAAAAAAAATACTGTTAACTGATTTAAAAGACGTTAACATTTACAGGCAAAAAAAAGTTACTAAAGAAATGCAATTATCTTATATTTAATTATATTAAGTCACAGATGTTCTACAATTGTTTGAATTTTTTAAATAAAGCACATGTTAAAAATTTTTAATTTTCTTCTTTTGACATTTAATTTATTTATGTAAATATTAAAAAATAATTATAAGTATATTTCTTTTACATACTGTCATTTAAGTCTTCGTAAAGTTATTCATTATTTAAATTGATGAAATTTTAATTTTTGTGACAGTGAAATTTCATATAAAAAACTTTTAAAATACTCTGCAGGCTGATTCTATTGAACGTATTTTTTTGGTAGAAATGATTAATTTAATTTATAAAAGTTGGAATTTTATAATTTCTGATGTTTAGTAGAGTAAAATTAGCTTCAATCATGACTATTGAACAATTTACTCATAAAAAAATTGAGAATCGCACATGCAAAGTAACTTAATTTAATATCATGTGAATAATGACCACCAATATAGAGATAATGAAACTCTGAATAAAAGATAGAATTTAAATAATCAATATTGGTATTAAAATTAACATGAATTTTTATTGAGAAAGGATTTTAATAAGCGCTTATGACACATTAATACATGCGTGTTTAAACTTAGAACACATGTCTAGAAAAAAAGTTGACAGTAAATGGTTAGGAGTATTTTTAAACTTTAAATTGACGAAGGGTTGACTCGTTCTTTTCCGCCCTACAGTAATTTCAATGTTTAATTGTATAAGTATAGTTTTTTTATTTTAGAATTATTATTTAAATTTTAATATTAAAAAAAAATTTTGCTAAAATTAACTTTTTATTGAAACAACTCAAGCGAAACTTTAAATTGGATTTTTTTTATTAACAACTCGAAAAAAATGATATTGAAATTGAATTTAAATTAATTTCTCAATAATTTAAAAAAAAATTAATGATTAAAAATTAAAAGATATGATTTAATAATCATGTTTATAAAATTGATAATTGAATAAAATCTGCATATGTCAAGTGATAATTTTCATTTTTATCATGCGCAGACACTCAACGATTTAAATAACATTTGACGTTTGAAATTTATCAAATCGATCGATTAAAAGACCTCGTTGGTCGTCATAGTCGGCATTATAAGAATAAACGCTAAACACATAGTACATACTCATCAATATACACACACTGATACATTTATAATATGTGGATTATGAACATTTATCGTAATGATTGTATAAGAAAATATAAATATAAATAAATATTTAATAAAATTTACCAACTGGGAATTGTGAATAATGTCCGTATATAATAACTATTATATAAATACATAGTTTGTGAGAGTATATATCTATCTATATGTATGATGATTTAATGTTGAATAAAAATGAATAAATATTAAATAAAATAAATAAAGATAAGCTGTCATTTTGATAAATCAACTATCAAAATATCTTATTGAATATTTATTATAAAATATAATGTCCTTTTTCATTTAAATACGTCTCTGTATTTAACCATACAGATATTTTCTATTTAACGAGTACTCTCAGTAAACTATTATCGACATTTCGGTTAATAAATCTCTTTAATTTAATATTCCAATACCCGACGAATAAGTTTCTATTTTCGAATTAAAAATGTAAATTCACTTATTTTTAAAAGAAAATTCAAGTTTTACTTAAATTTCTATTTATTGTCACGCAACTGTTTATAATAATTATGTACTTAATAAATATTGTAATTAATTATTTGTCATTTGTCACATACTTTTGTTAATTACTATAACTGTTACTATTACTTTTACTATGAAAAGTTGTTTGCGAAATTTAATTATACACAAACTTTAAATAAAACGTAACAGTTATACATTTGAAATTTTAATTGTAGAATAATTAATTTATCAGTTCGACTGTATTATATTTGTTTTTTTTTTTTTTTTTTTTTTTTTTTACAGAATAGTTTTAATTGGTTTATTAAATAATAACTGACCCATTTAAGAGACTAAAATACACATTATTAAATTTTAATATTGTAATATTTTCCAGACGGTCATTAAGTAATCAAGGATAGATAAATTATTTGAGAAATCGGTTAATTACTATTCCAGTCTATCAAATTATTTATAAATCGTTTAAATGTACGAGCGAATTCAACAATGGATTAAATAATATTTAAATAAAAATTTATATTTATTATTTGTAATGAAATCTCGGGAATACTTGGCTGATAGATATAGTCCATCTTACGGCAAGCATAGGGTAGTAGATCATTGAACTTGATCATATATAATGATCGATGGATATATCATAGTTCATATGGACATACATAAACCGTAAATCACATTATTAAGTCATGTTTAATAATGCTAAGTGCAAAAGGTATTAAGAATGACTGAAGTGAATTTATATATCGTTAGATTTAACTTAAAAGTTTTATGCTATAATAATAATAATAATTATAAAAAAATCGGCAAATATCAATGCTCATAATACAGCAATTAAAAATAAAAATTAATGAAACCAATAGTACATATTATATTTATAAAATTATTGATTACTTTTGACGAGACAATTGTCTCGAATTTCTAAGTACAAATTTACTATTTTTAAGTACAATACGCGATGAGCTATAAAAAAGTATTTTTTTTAATTTTATTTTTTTTTAATCATCAAATCTACATTAGATAAAATATTTGAAAAATAAAATAAGTTATTGGCTACGTAATTTAATTAATGTTACTTTTATCCAGGAATTCGTGCCTTTAAATTATTTTTCTATCTACCATCAGTTGATAGTGCTCTCAATTAACTTCATGATATTAATTACTAAATAATCATTAACTAATTAATGATTAAATCGAAGCACTATTTCAGTGGCAAGTAAATACAAAACCATTAACTATTTATGACAAAAATAAATATTTTTTTATGACTTTTAGAATTTTTTTTTTTTTTTCAATTATATTTTTGAAAACAACAATTATTTTAAGTATTTTTAAAATTTTTTGTATACAATTTAAGTGAGCAAAAAAATTAAAAAGTTAATTTGAAAAATTAAATAAAACATTTTATTTGGAGACAATTAAAAGAGTAAGCCAGTGCGCGGTTAGCAACAAATTTTATCAGGATCGGAGCAACTGGCATGTGCGACAGCGACAAGTATTCACCGAGGGAAAAAGCTTCAGCCTATTAGCATTTTATTTCTCTCTTTCTATCCTCTTTCTGCGTAATCCCTCCGCCTTCTCATGACCCCAATAATTAGTTTCATTAATTTCGTATTTGCTCTCATCCGCATTTTATAAATTTCATTTATATTGAATTTATTGTATTATTTTTAATTCATTTATATTTAAGTTACTAAATAGTATATGCAAATGCATCATCATCATCATCATCATCATCATATAGAACTTGATATTATTGAGATAATATACAAGTACAGTGTCACTTGACAGTTAAGTCGATAAAATGAGTCTCCAGCAGTCTACTACAGATAATATGTATTATAAAATAATATCGAATTATTATAAACACATACATACGTACATAGACATTAAACATATAAAGGTAAATTATAAATGATAATATTTTATAATTAGACATACATACGATGCGGTTAAACTACTTTATTACATATAATATTATACTGAATAAATCGTTACGGTCCTGAATTTGAGGGATTACAACCTGAGTAACTTCATTACACTTGTACAAAATATACACCCATACTCTGTATCCATACATACATTATTAACATAATAATACAAGTATACAAATAAAATTTATATGGAGTAGTGACTAGTGTTGATGATATTTCAATGTACTTATATCCTACACACGTCGTCCAGTGACCCGTGTGTGCAGCGAAAGTTCTTTTGTTTCACCATAAAAAAATAATCAAGATATTTCATGCACTCTTGTGTGTATTATCTACTCAGTGCATTTATTTTATGTTTACTATTCATCCAATCTTATGATTATGAAATTAATTGTTATAACTATAACTATTCTCGTAATTATAAATTATTACTAACATCTTTACGATTCTATTATATTTCTACTCTTACGGCAATAGACTTATACATCACAGATAAAATTACTGTTAAAAATCTTGAGGGTATTGAAGAACAATTTTTTTTTGTTGATAGTCTCGAGTAACATAGAAATTCCAGCGTTTTTTTACTTGACTGCATCGTACAAGCTAAAAATAAAATATTTATCCAAAACGACGACTTCATAAGTGTATATATGTTATGTCAAACAGGTTTTTATTTTATCCGATTCACATACCATTCAAGTATGGATAATCAGGTGTCAATGACACGTCGTGCTTGTATCATTTCTCTGCATCGATAATTATATCATCATCAATGTAAAATTATTGTTTAATTAGTAATTCATCATATCATCACTTTGAGTAAATAAATATATCTACAATGTATATTATATAGAGACTATTAGTATATAAACCTTTTATATGAAAAGTATATTAAAGTGCAAGAAGAAGTAATTGAATGAACGTGAACGCGAACGCGGTTGCTAGGCAGTAGGCACGCGACGACAAGCGTGGACTGCAATCATTCACTGTAATATCTTTACATAAAATATATGTATATGTAAATGTATATAAATCGCGATTCTTTTAAGTATTCTCAGGTACTCCAATAATTAACGTAACCTAAAAAACAATGTATTAAAATTAAAAAAATATAATAATACTAAAAACAGCAGACGTCTAATAATTTTTATGACTTTATAAATATATTTAACAATGTGTCAATAAAGATTATAAAAATTTTTTTTTACCCACATTATATCTCAGTTAATTATATCAATGTATAACTTTAATTAATGAAAAATAATTCATTTATTAAATGTCTTCTATTTTAGGTATCATAAAATACAGTCGACAAGTAAATATTAATTTTTGGCACCCGTAACAAGTATGCCAATTTACAAACATGTATGCAAGTATGTATTTATACAGCTTGTATAAATTGAAAATTTAAATTCGTTCCGGGATTTTTATACCTGCAGTAATATAAAATCTTTTTTTCATACATTTATATGTACAAGTATTGTGTTAAAAGCGTACAATGTATACGTAATGATGTATAATAATGTGGGTACTCTTTACACAAAGGCGCAGGCGTTTCTAAATATATATACATATAATCCTGTGTAGTATTTAAATATTATATGTAGTACTGGTACCGACTACGACGATTTTCTGTATTATATCTTTACTTTACTTGTAGTATGACTGTACGGGCTTAACTGAAGAGTGAGAGTGAGAGACTAAGAATATTATTTTTTGACGTACCGAAACACGTGGCGCTGGTGTCGGCTGTCGTCACAAGGATTTTCTTTTGCTGTATCCACCGTCACATCACTGATAATAATCACCCGCGTTAATTCCTTAAACTTTTTAACACTTAGTTTTACAATAGTTTTTAATTCCTGGGTACTCGACACCGTAAATAGATATTACTTCTTCAAACGTTGGTTATACATGTAATTATGACGTTTAAGAAAAAAAACAGTAATTACTTTTTAGATAAATATTGGTTATGTACGGTATGGTATAAACGACTCATTGTTAAAGTGACAATGAGTATTTTTATAGACAATTTATTAAATAATTTACTTTTAATTTATCAATATATTGTTGTTCATTTTTTTAGGTGTATTTTATCGGTGGTATGTATGAAAGAGCGCTTAGATGAGACGCGAGAACTAAACGCCATTTACGGAAACGTACCGATGCGCAACTCATTCCGCCATCGTAAATACTAACGCACGTTCGTACGCTATGAAAGTTTTTTATTTTATTTTTTATTCGAAGATTATTCCCCCAATTTTTTTCTTACCCATACCTGTGGTATACTATACTATGTACTGTACGTAGTTGTAGATATATTACGATACACCGCTGATTACAATGTACGACCTATCCCAATTATAATTCATGGCCTTGACTATTTATTTCATATATTTTATTCTCAGCGTTTAAATAATTCTTTTTTAATTAGCAAATTATTATTTTCTTTATTAAATTGTAAGATTTACTTGATAAAAAATTATCTTAATTTTTTAATCATGATAGAAATAATTTTAAACTAAATATTTATCAGTTTTCAGATTTTCCATGGAATTACACCTTTTTTATAAACTAAATGTTTATAAATAATAGCAATAATTTTTTTTTTCCAGAAAAATCTATTTAAGAAATTCAAACATTGGAAGAATTATTTAGCGTATTGATATACGATAATTATCAACAATTAAAGTAAAAATTAAAATTACTATTTTTTTCAATGGTACTTACAAATAATCAGAGAATCATAATTTTACAACGCCATCAAGTAATTATGACAAATTAAAAATAAACTCAATACTGCCTTGCTGTGATAATGATTAATTGTGCATTAAAAATAATGAAGAGACTAAATTTTGATAAATTATTTCAGTCAATATAACTAGAGGAGCCGGAATTGATTGCATGAATTATTACTACTCATTGTTAATTCATTAATTGAATATCATCATATTTATCTTCTCTTATTACCTTAATTCATAGAATAATATATAATATAAGATTAAAAATAGTATTAATTAAATTTTACCGACCATTTACAGATGAGTAACTCATTTCTCCAAGACACAAATATATTTTTTCTAGGAAATAAATAATAATTATGTTAAATATGAACTTTAAATTGAATGTACTCATCGTGGCGTACACACAATGACTCATATTAAATGTTTAAAAATCATCACTCCCATTCGTTTATTATTAATAATATATTATTGTTTTTACTATAACAAATAATAATTGTTAATACGAAAGCTCATTGCACTTTATTTATCGGCAGTCTGATTGACTGGTCAGTCTCGCGTAATCATATGATGGGTATTTCCACGCAAGACACATTTGCGTAAATTATTACCGTGTTATTTATATGTAAATATATTTACGCACTAAAATTGAGGAGACTTGATAATAATTAAACGTAAATAAATATAAATAGCAATAATAATACACTCGCGATATTTAATATTAATTATCACAGGTATTATTTATAAAACTGATAATTATATATTATAAATAATCCATTGTACAATTATAGTAATTGAATCTAATCGTAGTCGTCATGCTGAGCTAGTGTATACTTATTTTAATTCTTACTAGCGGAATAGTCATAGCTAACGTTTACTAATTTTTTCTTCGAATCAATTGTTTTTGTTTCATACTTTTAAGTATATAGTTTTGCGATTCAATAATTTGTTGATAAGAATAAAAATAGTTGATAACCTAATTAGCCGGTTGACCGTGGAAATTTAAGCGCAATGAGAAAATATGTACAATGAAATAGTATAGTATAGTACATTAATTATTATTTAATGTATGAACAAACAACACGTGCTTGTTATGTACATAGCTTTTTTCTTCCATCGTTTTTTATTATTACACCATATGTATAATGCAACCAGTAGCACCTATACAATCAATTGCGACATTACTATTATATTTATTATCATTATCACTATTTCTATACATATTTGCTAGTACTATTTATTTCTACTTGTCTTGTTTGTGGGAACAAAGGGAGTCATAAAGCAGTGATAAGATTATTGTATTCAAACTAATTACTGTTAAAACACCAATGATTATTTGAAGTATTAACGCCAGTTTATCGCTCAAAGCAAGTTTTTTTTTTTTTTTTTCTAATTATACTCTGTTATTTTAATTAGCGCTTATTTTAATTGATGAGATTTATAAATTTTTATTTTAAAAATAAAAAATATGTTATCAGCTTTTTAAAGTTTAATTTTGATTTGATAAATTTTTTTTTTTTTTTAAGCAAAAAATATTTATTTCAACATTGACGAGTTATTAATTGTGTAAATTCGTTTAATTACAATAAAAGTTAATGTATTAGAAATAATTACTCTGTGGTAAGTTAGCAATGGATTTATAATGATAGTATGCACGCAAAGAAACGTCGACTTTTTGTTACAATAACTTCTTCCCTCAGATTTGTTATCACTGTTATATTTTGTTTATGGATATATTTAATGGGTTTTTATTATTTTATAAGATTTTTATTTGTTCAATTACAAATGCCGTTTGCTAATATGCCTGTGTATTAATACCTTCTGATGTAAGATTAATTTACATAATTACAAAGAAATTATTAATTAAAAGAAAAAAAAATTGTGGAATTAACAATTACAACTATTCGTAAATTAATCTTTCGAAGTTTCGTTATTAGTTGCTTTTTATACATATCTGTCCATTTTAGCAACAGTCTCGGCCATTAAAAAATTTAATATTGTAAATAGTTCACAACTTTTTTTTAATTTTAAAATTTATTTATTAAATAATTCACTCTCACATTCACAGTTGAAAATTTTTTTAATAAAAAAAATTTATCATTTCACAAAGTTGTCACTCATATATAATTGTTCATAGTATATATTTGATCCAATAATTACATGTTAGTAAGTAATAATAATAGTTAGTAGTAATAATAATTAATATGGGTACATTATAAATTTTGTAATCTCCTAAAAAATATCATCTAAAAAATATGTGGAGCTAAAGATTATTATGACTGATAATCACAGACAATTTCAATTTTTTTTTCTTTTTCAATCTTTCAATTTCCAATTTTTTAAATAATTTATCTTATTTTTAATATTTTTCTTTTTTTTTTAATTTCTTCTCTTAAATATTCAAACGCTTTATATTATATTAAAAAATTTCACAGTTCATTACAATAAAAATATTAATAATTAGTTGGCTATTAATAATTTTTAATTCCTGATAAACCTTAAAATTATAAATTTTTTTATTTTATCCTTATCCTTTTTTTTTTTTATTCTTTATGTATTTATATAATTCACACATTTTATTTTATTTAATGCTTATCTAGTTTTGATAAAAACTAAATTGGTGCTAAACGTGCTCAAGTTACACAAGTGACTCAGCAGTGATTTTATGCCTCTGTTTTAACATATTTACCATTTTTTTAAAAACTACTATGTAATTTAAATTTTTTAAATTAATAAAGAAAAACAATCTAAAAAAAAATTTTTTTTTTATAATACTAGACTCTTTTATAAACTATGCACTCTAATTATAAATAATTACAAACCAATAAAATCATTTTGAGTTGAGCTTATAAAAATGCACTATTTTTGTTGTTGTTTTACTGTTTTAATCAATTAATTAAGCAACATTAACTATAACCGGAGTACTGCAACTATTTAGTTTTTAAACCAGTGGAACAAGCAGTAATTATTTATGTATGCATTCAATTTAACTTTAATCAATCAATATATTGACATAAATAGTTCAAAATAGAATGACAAAAGTATAAAATATTTGTTTTGTATATTTTTGCATGTTCGAAAAATATAAAAAATAAAAAAAAATTAATTAAAGTTAAATTTAAAAATCACTGCACAAATGTTTTAAATACATAAAAATGACATCTAACAGATATAAGCTTATATATAATATAATAATTAATCATATATGACATTTCGGACGCTTATTCTGCATAATAAATGAAAAAAATTATTTTGCATTTCCTTAATTAAATTATGCATTATTTTAATTAATATCTCTCTTCGTTAATTTTTTTTCTAAAACTAATTTATCAATTTAAATTACTTTATAATTAATAAATATCAATAAAATATCTAACATTGCTATTATATTTCGTAAATTATTATCTTCCATTTTTTATATTCGATCATTTTTTTTCACTCCATATTTTACATGATTTATCATTTTAATTTAATTATATAGTTATTTAATTTATATTAATATTAGTTCTTTCATAAAAAATTTAACTTGTCTACAAATAATTATAACTAAAAATAATAAAATTAAATTAAATTAAAAAAAAAAAAAAAAAAAAAACCTAGAAAAAAAAACAAATGGCAATTTCTCGTGACCAGAACAAGTTTCCATTATTTTATTTTTTATCATTTTGTTATCGTAGTACTTTTTTTTTTATTTTGTTTTTCTTTTCATTAACTGATCTACGACATTTTACATCTCTTTACCACACATATTTTGTACCAAACCAGGCCGATTAAAAATTTAAGTGCTCTTCGACATTTTATTTTCTTATTATTTTTTATTGCGTGTGCTAATAATGTTCCTGCCATCATTTGTCTCTTATATTATTTTTAATTAAATTAACTTAAATTTTCTTTTTTACTTAAATATTTTTATAATCAATAGATTTTATTTTCTTAATAATTTTTTCACAATTCATTAATTTATTATTTGTTTTTACACTCTTTCTTTCTTTCAATTAGTGTTATTTATAAACACCCGATGTAAATTCACAACTCAATTAATTCTAGGCCTTTTTAATAATATTTTTCATTTTTTTTTTTTTTTACCATTTTCTATTTTTTATTTCATTTTTTTATTAATGAAAAGTGCACTTAACGGTGTCCATAGAGCACCAATAAATTGAAGGGACGTCTACCTCGGCAGATATTGATCATTATTATCATCAAGATATTACATTATTTATTCTCAATACAGTAATTACATATCATTATTATCATTATCTATATTATTATTTATAATTACCATCATAAATATCATTATCGTATGAGAAAAAAAATTTAATACGATAATTTAAAAATTGATCAAGCTATATTCACGTTTACTATTATTCCTAAAATCTATCATCACCGTGTTAAAGCGTAGACTTAACTACGAATTTAAGGCAAATCGCGATTGCAATTTATTTCCCGATGGAAAATTATTGTACAGCGAAACATTTATGTCTCAATTGTATTTATTATCATTAGTATTATTTTAATAAATAAAATTAATTCAATAATAATATTATTACAATTGAAGGAACGGATTCAAATTTATTTATATATGTATAGATCTTTTTAATAAATCTGTTTCTCTATGAACTTTAAACTTTAATTGACGTTAATTAAAAAAAGCACATGATTTACGGTTAAATAAAAAGTTTTAATACAACACAATATATGATTAAAGTG
Organism: Cotesia glomerata; assembly: GCF_020080835.1. Taxonomy (NCBI): domain Eukaryota; kingdom Metazoa; phylum Arthropoda; class Insecta; order Hymenoptera; family Braconidae; genus Cotesia; species Cotesia glomerata. The sequence continues at coordinate 9,108,842 of NC_058164.1, forward strand.
GAAGCACAATAATGCTTAATACTTTTAAATAGTAAAAAATCAATGATTTGTTATACAAGCAAAAAAAAGTATTAAAATGCCCACTTTACTTCGCACTTGATTATTCTCCACAATAGATTTTTTTTATTCGTCAACTATATTGCAAATTTAATGAGTAATATATAAATATATTCTATTTATATGAGAAAGGCGAATATTGCTTCCTCCCAATTTTTTCTTTATTAATCTGATTGAGTTTATTATTGTTTCACACTATTCTTAATCAATGTCTGCCAAAGTAGCTTGTGAATTTTTTTTTCTACTGCCTTTATATTTTTCCATTCATCTCTTTCACATATTTTCTCTTTTATTCTCATTTTCTTTATATAACTCGCTACTAAAAAAAAGGATAATCTAAATTAAAAAAAAAAAGTTATTACATATTTTACAAAGATATTCTATTAGCTCGACCTAATAGTAGGCATAATAAAACATACAAAAGTATATTAATAATAAAATACACTGTACACTTAGTCTCTGAAACTATGCAATGTTGTTTAAATTAACGTTCATTAATAATAATAATATTAAAAAGATCAAAATCATTTTTATTTAATAATTATCGGAAGTCTAAAAGTAATAGATACGATTTATCATCCCAACAATTAATGGGATCATCGACTGCGTTGGGTACTATAGATATTTTAGTCAGTGAACTAAAAAAAAATACTAAACATGTCATGTTAATATATATATATATATATAAAAAACTATCACGAATGCAGTGTAGCACTATCGTGATTCATTTATTAATCGTAAAGCATTAACCGGATTATTAATAAATCATAGATATATATTTATATAAATGAATTCGTTAAAAAAGCCCGAGTATGTAATGCTATATAGGCAGTTGTAGTAATAATAGTAATAATAATAATAATAATAATAATAATAATAATAATAATAATAATAATAATACAAAATACATTAATTATTTATCTCGCAATGGCGAATATAACGTCGAGAGCATAAGAAAGCAATTATTATGCTTATAATTATAATTATTTAAAATCTAATACGTATTTAAAATTTATAAATGAAAATTTAATATCGTTGTAATAATTATAATTATGTATACTTGATTGTAAAATAATTAATATTAAAATAAAAGCTGCGATCTATAAATGAAGTAACTAAGTTACTATTTTAGTAGGACGAATCATAGTTGCCTATGTAAATAATAATATTTAAACTATCTTAAATTGCTCGGTATTGCTCGATACGAGACTTAGTTTGATATTACGTTAAGTATTATTTTTTTTTCTTTCCTTCTTTCTTTAATTATTTACTTAACGATTATTTCAATTGAGGTATTTACGACACTTTCGTGAGCCACAAGTACATGGTATCTTAATATCTTCAAATGGAAATTTGTAGTCGTATGTCAACTCTTCTCCTTGAGTAATACGTCGCAAGGCGAATATTAATATGTGTTTCTTACCAAGAATATCCACGACTTTTGAGTAACAGTTGGGCTGTTAATATTAAATCAAACAAAATTTTTTAAATATTTAATTATCATTAATTTTATCAATTAATAATATTTCAAAATAAATTAAAGTCATTTACCTCACAAGAATGGTTTATAAATCTCGCGGCATTTCCTTTCATTGTTGCGTCAACCACTAAATGATCATCTATTTTAAACATATAACATCCTATATGTTTACTGTCATAATATTTTTCTCGTTTGTCAGTCAACGAAGCGCGTATCACCTTAAATAAATAAATAAATAAATAATTAAATAAATTTATTAGCAAATATTAATTATAAAAAAATAAAAATAACGTACCTCGCCGGCGTACTCGATAACCATTTCTCCAGCTTCAATATCTCTCAAGCAAAACAATCCTCGGCCATGAATATGAGAATGGTAAACACCTACAGATTCTTTCGAAGTTTCTTTGAGCATTCTGAATCTCATAGCCATTGGTAAATTGGTACTTGCTGCTCGTCTGACATCCATCTCCGAGACTGCTAGAATTTTCGGCTGCTGGCGATGTCGTGACGCGAGCCAGCTGAACATATCATGAACCTTGCGTTCCTTAAACGGCTCAGCGCGTGCAGATCCGTACTCGGATCCCGACACAATATCACTGTCAAATGATTTTGGTGGTTTTAAATTATGATACCTGGGTTTGTACTTGGTACATCTATTAACACCAGCCAATTGTTCAACTAGGTACACCGTTGCATTATTGTCCAACCCTAGATTTTCCGTCAATGGATTGTGAGTAAGTGGAGGTAAGTTGTGCGTTTTTCGCGCAGCTTGAACCGCTTGAAAGACTGAATCCCAAACTTCAGACATTGATGACGCTGTATGCGTAAATCCATCTTGTGACTTTATTTCGTACATTAATTTTGGTTCATTTTTCTTCGGAGCATTTACATTACTCATATTATTAATATTATTGTTGTTGTTATTAATATTATTATTATTATTGACATTATTTAGCGGGTCAACTTTTGAAGTAACTTTCGATTTAGATAAAAGTCTAGATGTTTTTACAGCAGTCGTTATTTTTGGCTTTGATAAGCTTGTCACTGAATCCTTGATTGTGTTATTATCAAGTATAATTCGTGGAATTTCTTCGACTTTATTCGCTTTCAAAGTAAATTTTTTAATCGGCAATAACTGCAATGACCCAATGTGAGGGTTTTGTTTAGTGGGTAATATTTCAACAGATGTAATTTTTGGTAAACTTTTTTTAGTCACAGCAGCTGTAGCAGTTGTTGATGTTGTTGTTGTTGTTGACGTTGTTGATGTTGATGTTATTGTTGTTGTTGTCAACGGAGTTTTTGTTGTTTTGACATTATTCGTTATTTTATACGAACCATCCTGTAACTGTTTCTGTAATACTATTTTCAACGATGCATTTTGTAATTGATCTTTTTTATCACTACTATCAACTTGATTTATTTCTCCAATCTCTTTTTTATTATCAACGATTAATTTTGGT